>NW_023495737.1:325000-378846 GCF_904425465.1 Colossoma macropomum
GTGAGTACTGGAAGAGGATCCAGCACCCCTGTGACCCAGGAGAATAAGCGGCTTAGATGATGAGTGAGTGATGGGCATATTAGAATTAAATCCCAGGCTGTTTTTATACTCAGGCTTATTAGGCAGTAAGTACAGGGACTTCAATGCAAACTGATTGCTCTATCCTTTGGTTATAGTAGCATGTAATAACACTTATGGGCCTGTCGGTGGGCCCAGGCCTTTTAAGGGGAATGTTTTGCTTCTTCTGCAAAGTTACCAGAGGGTCTTACGTGTTAGTGCTGTTGTCAGGAGATCAAATGTTTGGTTTGCAGCAATCGCACCGCTATGGGTTGGTAAGATGGCCCTGCCTCTCCTTTCACCTTGCCTCACTAAGTGTGATGCTAGCCAACACGGGCATCTATAACCTGACATAACAGAATTGGTAGTTAACAGTCACCTCCAAACATATTTAGCTGTTTGATGATGTTGCAGTAGTGGCAGTGGCAGAAAGATGCAGTGAATGAGGAAGCACATGCTAGCTTTCACCCTCCCAGCTTGGTAGCATTGTGGGATTATAAATTGGGATATTTGGTGACGCCAAAAAGGACTAGAAGGTTTCAGATGGGATCAGGACCAATTTAATCTTGTAGCAACCGATAGATTTATATGTTGTAATTCAAATAAATGAGCACAAACTCTCCCACAGGACAAAGACAGTCAACTACAATTAAAAAAAGAATAAGTTAACATTTAGTACATCTTGCCTGGCTCATTCTACTGACATAATACCACCTTTTCATTTTTTACCTGAAGAGACAAAACATCAGTGCACGTCCCATCCTACAGAGGACAAGTTATACTCTGCAGACAAAGACAGGATGATGGAGAGGGAAAGGGAATTGCATAAAGAAGACTGACTGGCGTCTGTCCTCTTCTCTTTTACCCCTGGCAGGACACAGGCCGCTGGAGCCCCTATCTCCTGATGGTGAGGATGAGTGCAGAAGGAGGGGTTAAAAAAGGGGCGAGAGCGTCTTAAAATCAGCCAAGCTGCAAAAGTAATGAATATTAAATCTGAGCCTAAATAACTGAGATCCAAGTGTGGCACTGTGGGATTACACCTAGCGATCTGTCCTCAGTGCTCAGCCAGGCCCCAGTGACAATCAATAAAATCAAATTACGTGTTACTGAGCACAGCCTATGACTATCTAGCTGTACATATGTGTACATTTCAGCCAATCAGAAAAGAGGAAACATCAGTTCTGTATTTTTGAAAATTTCTCATTCACAAATACTCAAAAGTAACTAACTTATACTATTAAGTGATAAAAAGTTTAAACCATAAACTTCAGTGGGTACCTAGTTGCATAACTTTGGAATGATAGACATCTGCATACACCATTTGTTTTTCATACATTTAATCAGTATTGTATTATTGTTTCATGTGGGCTGAACTGCATTTTGGTTTCCTGCCCTGTTACTTTCTGTAAAACAAAGATTTCACATTTTTGAATGATTAGACTCAATTGAAAACTAAGATCACACACACTGTAAAAATTGCTCACTAATTTAATGTAAAAAATACTTTATGCGGTAACAAGTAAATTAGCTAGATTTATTCATCCTAAATAAATTATTTGAACTAAGGATTGTTTCAATAAAAGTAATTTTGTAAGTTGAGTAAAGTATTGAAGAGGTGGGTAAAGTACTTTAAACACACACTCATGTAAAAGTATTAATACTTGGGTGAAATAATGACTTAAGTAAAAGTATTTAGAACACAGCTTGCATAGAAGTACAAAAGTATTAGATCAAAAAACTACACTGTTAAAAATCTTGGTAATACAGAACAAACAATTTAGTATTTTTATTTTTTGTATTCAATAGTACATATATTGTCAAAAATTAAACAAGCAGTGCTCACAGAGATGTCAGATGGGGTTTTAGGGGAAAGGCTTAAAGGGTACTTGAGTTGCTGTGATGTTATTTTTTAAATGAGAACAGTGGGTAAGGAAAGACCATTGTATTAATAACTCAGGGCTGGACAACTTGTTCAGAGCTGGCAACAAAATATTCAGGACTTAAGCCCTGAAGGCCCAGCCTTAGCAACACCCAAGGTGAGAAATAACATATTGAAAATGCCATGGTATAAATCAACATACAGCACTGCTTAAACATTTACGAACTCTTAACCTTATGTGAATATCTGCATAAGTGAGATCAGATCTTCATTTAAGTCATACCAATAGTCAAAGAAAACCCAATAAAACAAACAACACAAACAATTATATAGTTTATATTTTTGGGTGGGCAAAAGTATGTGAACCTCTAGAATTATCAATTTGACACAGGGGATAATTAGGGTCAGGAGGTTCAATCAACTGGATGACAATCAAGTATGAGTGTGGTTGACCTTACCAGCTATGCTCCTTACCCTATTTACAAAAAAATCAACCTGAGTCTTCACCATCAAATTCTGCTAGTGCATGTCATTCATAAGTCAAAGAAAATTTATAAGGGCCTCAGAAAAACAGTGGCTTATGCTCACAAGGCAGAAAGAGGTTCCAAAACAATTTCTGAAGAGTTTGGGCTTCGTAGATACACTGTCAGGCAGATAGTGTACAAATAGAAAAAATTAACATGATTGTTACGCTTCTCTCCAATGGTCATCCAACAAAAATTACTCCATAAGTAAGGCAAATAATATTCTGGGAGATCACAAAGAACCCCAGGATAACATCTAAGGATCTGCTAAATCTGCTAAATGCTTAAATAAGAAATATTATATTTGGCAAAAACTGAACACTGCATTCCAGCAAAAGAATCTCTTACCAACTGTGAAACATGGTGGTGGCAGTATCATGGTTTGAGGTTGTTTTGCTGCTATTGGACTAAGACAGCACACCACCTTTTGATGGAGTTATGAATTCATGATGGTATCAAGAAATTCTACTGGAGAATGTTATGGTACTTTTTTATCAACTGAACCTCAACAGAAAGTGGATCTTGCAGAAAGACAACAACCCTAAAAAGACCAGTTAGTCTACAAAGAATGGTTAAAACAGAGAAAATTTCGACCTAATCCAATAGAAATGTTGTGTCAGGACCTAAGATGTGGCGTTTATGCAAGAAAGTCATTGCTGCTTAAGGGGGTCACACCAGTTACTGAAAGTAGAGGTTCATGTACTTTTACCAACAAAGAAATTTAATGTTGGATTAATTTGTTGATAGGACCTAAATGAATCTGAATTTAGGTCACAGAAATTCACTGTATGTCTCCCTTTACTTAGAGCTCACAACTACAACTTACAAGTTCAATAACAATCTATACCCATAATGACAAATACTGAAGATATCCTCTTGTTTGTAGTCACAAACATGTGGACATGCAATGGAATCAAGCATCAATAATGTAATAATTTCACCTACAAGTGCTATTCAAACTAAAAGAGTACAATTCAGGAAAACCTATACCTTGTTGTGCTGAGTGGCAATTTTGTTTTTATTAAGATCAGCAAGTCTTGTTATTCCAGTTCAGTGTGGGGACTAAGACATTTTTGTCCTATTTGTGCACCTTCAAATTTTTATTTTTTGTAAATTTCTATTTGAAATTTCCCCTGCAAAATGCAATTTACAGTGTAAAAATAACTGCAGAGGTATTGAGCCGGTACAGTGATCAACCTCGTGAGGAGTCACGTAAGCCAGTATGAGCTTTCAGACTGCCTATTAGCTGAACATTAGACTTCAGAGTTACCCAGGCCACTTTGTGTGCAGATGTCTCTCTGTTTACAGAGCTGCCCTTCTCCTTAAATATAATTATCTTTTTTTCTCTCTCATTCCCGTCCACATCCTTCTCTCCATGGCTTTGTGATGGGGGGATGGGGGGATGGAGGAGTGGTGAAGGGTGAGCTGGACCATGCAGAGACTGAGGCTCTGCTGTTTGATCTCTCTCTGTGGATGGCACAGTAGGAAGTGAAGGATTAAAGGCCTTTTCAAACTGCTGTCTAAATGAAGAACAAGCAGAGAGAAAGCTGCTCATTTCCTGCAACTGAATGACAGATTCGCTCTCTGCAGGCACTGGCTCAATATTTAGAACTCAGTGTCCTCCGTAAATGCTGATGTTATTTTCACTGACCTAATGCACAGGGCAGGAAGTTAACTCATGATAAACTATTATTAATTAGCTGCTTATTAGCAATTGTTCAACTGTAAATTATTACTTCTAACTACAAATTTTACATATACAACTTTCTAAATTATTTGTGTTGTAGATGATATTTCAGAATGGGCTAGAATGTTTGTCCTGTTTTCTGCTTCACATTTGCAGTAGGACTAAAACGTAAAAAATCTATCTAGTGCCAACAAGGGGTCTCTGGAGCGATGGGTTCAGATGTCTCTTTAACAGCTCCATTGAAAGGTTCTTTATAGGATCTAAAGTTATTTTTCTATGGCATCACTTTAAAGAGGTGCTTTCTAAACACATTTATTTTAAAATGTGAAGCACCTCATGGACCTGATTTGTAACTGGTTGACTCATTGGGCCTAATTCACCAATATCTTCTTATTGTTCTTCATTTTTTTCTTGAGAATGATCTTAAGAAAAAGTCTACGTCAGATTCACGACGTGCTCTTAAACCGCAGAATTATTTGCACCTCTGTGCTCTTGAGTGTGTGTAGATTCTGTTCTTACCTAAGAACAAATCCCAAATAAGAAAGCATTGCTGAATGTCAGAATCTTCGTGAAATTTGCATAAGTGGGCTTCAAGAAGAAATTTCTTCTTAAGAACAGTTGGTGAATGAGAGCCATTGACTCATTGACTGACTCACTGACTGACTCATTCACTCACTGACTCACATTTAGCAGGCTGAAGGTTATTCATGAGTGTCCTAGAAAACATTTCTATGAAAAACACTTAATTGGAATAGAACCTTTAAATTATGTTAAGCTTTTTTAAACTTTAATAACATGCTTCACACCCACATCTCACAAAAATGATACTTGAAAGAACCATCCATTGAAAGGTTCTTTAGGGAACCGAAAGTGGATTTTCAATGGCAAAGAACCCTCTTTCTTTGACACTGCTATTTTAAAGAAAGCAGAATAGCAGGGAGAAGTAAAACACCTTGGATAGATATTTCTAGCATAATCCGACCTTCTGGCAGTTACGAGAAATTCAGTTCCCATATGGACGCTGTGAACTCCATGGGCCACCTGCACTCCAAAAATGTGATGCCTCTTTCTTTATCAGTCCAGGGGTCAGCACACGGGGCGATGGAGAGAGATCACTGGGCCGAAACTCCACCATGCTAATCCAATTTACCACCTCCCCAAGCTACAGATAATTACTAGTATTAAAAAGAGTTAGAGAGAGGCCTTAGGGTTTGTTGAATCACTCTCTTGGCTCTACAGGGGAAACTCAAGCTAAGGCATTGTTCAAAACTAAGAGAGTGTGTTAACTACGGAGACTAATGGAATTCAGAGGCAGAGAGAACACCCATAGCCCAGCGTCATAACACACCCAGGATAGCTTTGATCCTCACCAGCAGAATGGCTCTTCATCAGGGAAAAGACAGTCTGTGCATATACAGAAGGAATGCTACACCGAACTCTGTTTTCCTCTGTATCCAATACCAAAAAGGTCAGCTTAGCTATGACAGTGTATCAGTATGATAAGCATGATAAGCGCATCTCATTTCAGTCGCAGTCTGGCTGTTTTCTAAAAACTCTCCTTTAAGCAGATGCTTTCAGAATCACAGCGCTATATATTCATATGTTCAAAAGCTTGAACACTGCTGATTAAATTATTTTTTGTTGTTTTCTAATTAGAAAATAGGTTAACACATCCTCAACATCCTACAGGAAACAGGCTTAAATTATTATTATTATTATTATTATTATTATTATTATTATTATTATTATTATTATTATAAAAGTATTTTTCTGCCAATTTTAGTTCAAGGTTTCTATTTATTTGCTGAGTTTAATATATTTTAATGACATAACTTTTGCACATGTTGCATTTTATGTTAAATTCAGCTAATTAACAGTAATTGTGCATTCAAATTGTTCAGAAGCGTGCTCTCTCTAGAAGATGGCTTAACCTATTCACTTTGAAAATCCACAAAACATGTAATTTGACCAGGGGCATCCAAACTTTTGCATATAACGCTATATAGAAAAGTCCCTGAGAGTGTTTTTGATGTAAATGTGGTGCATTATAGAGAAACTTAAAAGCCTTTTTTACAGTGGTGATAGGAACCAGGGGTCATGATGACTACAACACAAATATAGCCATTTCTTTATACATAAATGCTTTTTAATTTATTGTGCTCTTGAGCTGCTATGTAGAAAGCATATTGCTATGCAAAAGCACAGTTCATTTAAACTCAACTCATCTTTATTTTTTTCCTGCAGGTACAGTAATATGCGCAATAACTGTAAAAACACTGTATATGATTAGAATGAATGCACACTAACATAAAAACTGTAGAAAGTAACAAGAATGTCTTGTTTTTTTTTAGTTGATATCATGTCAGCTAGTTAGAAGAACACAGGTTTGATTCTAGATTTCTGCTTACAATTAATACTGGGCTGCCAGGAGGAGAGGTCTGGAGGTGATTAAACAAACATATTGCCATACATAAAATCTATATTTGTTGTATTAAAGGTTATTGTATTCATTATAATATTAGTGTATTTCTAAGCAAGTAAATGCTTGCTGTCTGGAAAAAATATTTTTTTAATATATAATTTTCCCTAGATGCCTAAAAATCTTCCAGCCAGACTGTCCATCTGAAGTCTCCTCATCCATTCAGTTTAGTGTTGATCATTTACTATTTTGTCCAAAAAAATCATTCTGGCCTTTGACTTGTTTTTCTTTTTTCAGCCTAACTTTAATCTCTGAAGAAAATCTGTCAGTATAAATAAGATACATATTGTATTTAGTATTTAAACTTTCTTATAGTGCAAGATAAGGTTTAATCTATTCCTCATTACAATATCGGCTTCTGCAGCATTGACATTAATATTATTATTTTGAGAAATCATGACATGCATCATCTAACCTAATCAGCATGAATAAATATAGTAAAAAGAAATGAAACTTTAAGAAGTAAGTATCCGTCATTGTGTTTCACTGTAACAATCAGATATTATTGTAGTTTTAATGCTGTTATAAAGTTGGTCTTTTTCATGCAGCCCCAGAAAAAAGATGATTTAAACCTTAATGAACAACCAGAGGTCTGTTAGTGGGGTGGAACTCACAAGTTCACAAGACTGCATCTGTTTTTAAAATAGACTCTTTTGCTAGATCTCATTGTACTTTTGTTCATATTGCACCTCAGTTCATTTCCCAAAGAGTTTCTAGATTTAAATGACCTGTGATCAACATGTGCAGTATAACACAACTAGTTCCACATGGTATCATTTCACAGCAGCTACAAATATATCATACATATTCACTCAAATATTCACTCAAGAAGGACTGAGAATTGTCCTCGTGTCAAAGATTGCAGGGCTATTTTAGGTTACTTTTAGCATGTGAATCATATCTGCTATATATGTTGTAATAACTCTTACTATCTTGCTGTCATGAGGAGGCCTTTATTGATGAACTGTAACATTAATGGACAGTTAACTTGATTTGTAGGATTAAAAATCAGTGTCATTAATGATAATATAAAGAAAATATTTTCAAATCTTTTGTTCAAAAGTTGTTTTTTTTTTAAACTAAAACAGATACAACAAATTCAGATTTGACATCTAGTTGGGTTTTTTTATACTATTATTTAAGCTATTATTATAACATTAAATTTGTACAAAGTAGTTCTATTTTTATAGCATTTGATCATAAAAATCTGATCTTTTTATGTTAAAATTTTACTTAAGTCTTTCTCCTGTTGAACACTGCCTTTCTGTTAATCGCCCTAATAGACTTAAGTGAGGATAAATAGCGATGCTTGTAGAGCAGTATGATCAGTAATGCGTTATTTCCAGCCTTCAACTACAGTGTTATTAAATGGTTCCACAAAAGTCCCTTGTATGCCAAAATACTTTATTTTCTTATCTCCACCTCAGCCTCCTTTTGAGCAGAGAGAACTTGAAATTGACCAGCTTTGCTTTCGTTGTACTTGTGGTTGTGTTTATAATGACAGATGACTATCACAGGCCAGGAAATATCTGCAGCATTGGAAACTGAAACATCACGAGAATGCATTTCCCAAAGGATGTGTACTAGTAATCTCAGGTGAACTGAACGCAGGACATGTTTCAAGATCTGCTGGTCTTCTTGTAAGCTGTGGTCATCACAGAGCAGAATAAACGTAAAGAACTCTCCACATAAAAATGAACTTAGAAATTATTCACCTAACTGTGATATTATCACAAAACGAGATATGGATGACTAGTCAGCATTTTTCTGTAGAAGCCCAGACAAGTTCTATTTTTAGTTGATAGTTCTGTGACTAAAAACTCTCCTTTACAATCACTGTGAATCACTTCACTGTAATTTTAATGCTTTTAGATGTGTTTAGTTACTGCGCTTTGTACGCTGCATTTTCCAATAAAGTGAACCTTGTGTAAATATAATTTAATTTACTGTAATTTACTGATGTTTTTCTATAATGTGATCATAGATTGAATGCTGTAATGAGAGAAGCACAGCTTCTGTAGTACTTCTATTGTAAACCAGAGGAAAGCATGAACTGAAGTGTTCTACCGCCCTCTAGGGGTCCTCTCTCTCTCTCTCTCTCTCTCTCTCTCTCTCTCTCTCTCTCTCTCTCTCTCTCTCTCTCTCTTTCTCTCTCTCTCTCTCTCTCTCTCTCACCTCTAATTATTTATAATTATATATATTATATATGTGTGTATATATATATATATATACAAATACAAATTTAACCTTTAATTGTGCATCTTAGTGTATTTACAGCTATATGCAAGAGTTTGAACACCCCTAGTCAAACTGCGTGTTTGTTCTAAGTTAGTTAATACATGTGGAGAACATATGTATTCTGCACAGTAATACACAGTTAAAAAAAAAATAAATGAATACAATTAAAAAAAAAAAACTAAAATGTGGTCTGTGCACAGCTTTTTTAAGGTTGTTTTATTTTGAAAAATGGGATATGTTAATTAAAAACAACAAACAATAAACAAAAAAAAACATATATATATATATATACATAAAGTGTGTGTATGTATATATATATATATATATATATATATATATATATATATATATATATATATATATAAACATATATATATATATATATATATATATATATATATATATATATATATATACATAAAGTGTGTGTATATATATATATATATATATATATACACACACACATAAAATCCCTTAAAATATAAAAAAAGCTGTTCACAGGCCACATTTTAGTTTGTTTTTTTTTAGTTTTTAAACTGTGCATTAACTAATTTTCATGTAGAAAATGAACATATAATTAGGTCAGTGGTGCACATACATTTGAAAATAACATTTCATTATAAAAAATAATCAAAATGAAAACTCACTTTTTTATATTCTTATTAATAAAATATTTTATTTATTTATTTATTTATTTATTTATTTATTTATTTATTTATTTATTTAATGAATGAACCATCACATATGGTCTCATGCAAAAGTTTGGGCACCCTTGGTGTATTTGTTCAGTTGTTCGTACACTGTGTCTAACCATCTGATGAATAGCATGTGCAAAAGTTTGGGTACATTTTTGTATTTGTTTTCTGTGTTAAACTCAGCAAATAGAAACTGAGCACTAAATGTTAAACCAGTGCATATTACCTCCAATGCAACTATGTGCTCCAGTCAGCACCCAGCAGGGATTAATCAATCTAAACCTCAGCATTATTCATCTGCCCAATCACTGGCAGGTATGGGTGTGATTTCCTGTGGAAGTGTTTGAGGTCTGTGTCCTGTGATCCATTACTGTGATCATTAATATTGGAGCACGAAGAGTGATGGAGCAGAACTACCTGATTGAAGGCTGCTGATTTTACACTGGATTGATTGACAGGTCTTAGTTAACATTATTACAGTGCATCTCTCCGTAATGTGTTTGTGTATTATACATGAAGATGCTGACCTCTGTGCACAAGCATATCGATTAATAAATAAATAGCATACGCAGGGAGATGGGCTGGAGGTGCATACGATGGTACTGTGAATATGTAGAAATTGGAATATTAGATGTTTAATATGTCCTCAATCTATATTCATTTATAATAGAAACTTGGAAATTAACTATTTATTTATAATGTACAAAATATATTCTGTGCTGAAACTGGTGTCTCCCAAAAGTTTGTCATTTGAGTGAACTGATGTTTACTAAACCTGAACAAATGATCCTCCAGCAGTGGCTCTTATCCAACTTACTGTACTCTTGTAGAACCAACATACAATCATTTAATCACGTGGAATTAACAATAATAGGGTTTCATCTTTGGTACCATCATTTCAGATTTAATATTATACTATTATTAAGATTAGAAGTTATATTTATTATGTACTGTTAAAGAAAACCCACCTCTAATACAATAAGTTAACACATCCTCTACAGTGAACACACTACTGCACATTTTATTGCACAATTACTATTTATTTGATAAATTTAACATGTTAATGTTATAAATAAATAAACATATTGTTGTGATAAATAAATAATGCATAAAACGTGGTCTTCGCCAAAGTTATGGCACATTTTAATTTTATGTTTTATTTTTCCAGTATGTTAAACTCAGCAAATAAATGGAAACGATGCAGTACAGTTTGCAGAAATATGTTATATTTAAGTTGTTCTGTCCTCTTTAGAGGATGTGAAAACTTATTTCACTGTGAAAATCAACAAAACATCTAAATTGATGTGTGTGTTCAAACTTTTGCATATGGCTGTATACAATCTTATTTAAAGATTATTTGCTTTTTAACCAGAGGTATTTTATCTAGTTAAAAGTAAATAAATAAATCAATTAAACAAATTAATAAACAAATGAAGCTCAGCTCATGTCTTGAGTACTGCTGGTACTGTTGAGCATCACTGATTAGAGATGCATAGTAAGGGCAGCATTTGTAATCTTTTCTGTGTTGTTACAATACCTGTATAAGCTCTTATAAAACACTGATGTAAACATGTGTGGTAAAGGGAAATTCCACCATTTTCAAAATTTCAGCATTATTTAATCATTGTGATACAGTCAGATCATAATTTCATCATTTAAGCTCATAATTTTTATTTATTTGTTGAGTTAAACACAATGGGGGACTGGGCATAAAAAGCCATAACTTTTGTACATGCCACATTTTTTCTTCCCCAATATGTGAAATTCAGCAAATAAACAGTATCTGTGCATTTAAATGTACAGAAACGTGTTCTCTGTAGAACTGCAGGGTTGTACTGTGTGTGACTTCCTAACTTTTAACTGGTGTTTAAAGTTAAAGTTTACCACTAAACTTTTCTTCTTTTCACAAAAATGAAATGAGTAAACAAAAATGAAAAAAAATCATTTTAATTATATTCTCTGCTATGCCTATACTGACCTCTTTAGGTGAAAGAATGAATTGCTTAGCAGGACACCTTGATGGCATCTCTGCGCGTGAGTGAAAGAAGTATCATAATTGTGGTGTTTGTGTAACTATCAGCGATGTTGATGGGGCAGGTACACTTTGATGGGGGGTCATGACTGAACCCTGTGTCTTATTCGATCCCATATAATGCTACTTTTGAAATTGTACACTTGTGACTCACTATGAGGAACAAGAACAACATGCTTCAACCTTTAGCCTAAATTACAGCACTAATTTGGTTGAGACGTACAGTCATATCCCAAAGTTTGGGCACCTTTAGTCAAATGAAAAATTACAAAAAAATAATAAAATGCAAAAAAAGTTTTATTTCCACTGCTTGTGAGTACATACAGAAAACATAGGAGCTAATTTTTAAACACAATATTTTATTTTGGTTGTCTCAGGAAGTCTAACGGAACATCTTCAGAAACCACTGAAATGAATCATTTTGAATAGGATGCTGGCCTCTTTCCACAAGCAATCCTCAGTTTCATGTAATTTGAATGTAAAATACTTGCTAGGCTTTTATAAAATGATTTAAAATGGCTTAAATTAAATTAAAATGAAAATGATTTAAAAAGAAAATGAATAATTAATTAATTCATATATTGTTAATTATAAAGATTTTTTGACAGGATGAGTAATGCCTTGGTACTTGCTAAATCATATGTAACTGAATCAGGATTATTTAAAGGTAATAGTTTTCAGATTTGATTTGCTTGTCAGAAAATGAATGATTTGTCATTGTTTCTCATTTCCATCAGGGCCCTTCAGGACTGTGTAGCTCACTCAAAGACAGAGGAAGTTCTTCTTACTTCCTTTATGGCTTCCAACATTCTGCAAAATGGAAAGGCTCATAAATTCTTGAGCAGGTTGAAGAGTTACTGTTATGTGGTAGCGCCAGGTAGCACCTTTCTTTACATGTGCACCTCTTGATACATTTCACACAAACACTTGAAGATGGTACATATGAAATGAACAAATCAATGAAAACCATACCGCTCAGTGTCCACTCCAGCTGCACAGAGCTTGGCAAAGACACAGGTCTGTGACAGGGCATACTGAAACTGAGAGAAAGAGGCAGAGAAAGACTGCAGTGAGGATGGTGTAAGAGACACTGCGAGTATCTAAAGAATTCACACTGTAGCAGTAGCAGAAGTACACACATTCATTATTCAAGTCAATGTGCAAAGAAAAGTACTCTAGTAAAAGTTGTACAGTTTCAAATTCTACAAAAGTAGATTCAATTTATTTTGAGTATAAGAGTAAAAGTAGCACAGAAAATGACTGTGAAAGGGTTTCTAATGCATTGTTAAAAGGGCGTGTTCTCTTTTGAATATTAATCTTATTGAGGACGAATCAAATAAGAAAAAAGTAAAGCCATGGATGGGAAATGTCTGCAGTAGCTTCTTCAACAACTTTGGCTGACTTACTGTTGGTTGAATTATCATTGATATTGAGCATCATCCCTAAAGTCCTTTAAGCTGAAGCTTAAAATACATTTATATCATTTGGCTTTCAAAACTAGCTGATGTGAATGTTTTGTGCCATCTAGTGTTTCCTTGCTTCTGTTTTACCCCTTTAACCCATTTCCTTGTTTTACTGTCATTTGTTGTTTGCCTTTCTTATTTTTTTCTCCTGTTGGTTCTCCTTATAATTTTAATTTTGATTTCTTTTCTGTGACTGTATATGATCTGTGAAATCCACTTTAGTGCAATGCTAGTTGTTGGAAATGTTTTATAGAAATAAATATTACTTACTTAATTACAGAGAAGGAAAAATGGAGAAATTAGCAAATCAATATATCCATGGATTATTTATTATTCACTTCTCAGTTGTTATAGCTGTTAAAGTTTAGATTTGTTTTGAATTTGCCGCTTAATCACCTGCTAGAAAGTGTGAAAATGTGTAGATTACAGAATGACGCCATGAAATGTAGTGAGGAGAAAGAGCAGATATTTTTCAGTTTACTGTAGGCCAGTATTTATAAGGCTACATGACAACTACAACAGCTTTTTACAACAACTGATATAAACCTACATAAACATTCATAAACACTTACATGTATCATTTATCATAAAGGTTGTATTTACTAACTGATGTCATGTTTTAAACATCCATCTCATGTGAATAATTAATTAATTAATTAATCATATATATATATATATATATATATATTTTTTTTTTTTACATTAGGTTGCCATGACACTTTCTGGGGTAAAATGACACAGACATTGTATATCTGTATATATCACAGTACACACACACACACACACACACACATACACATCTAAACCGCTTATCCTTCTGGGTCGGGGGGGTGGGGGTGGGGGGGTTGGAGCCTATTCCAGCTGTCATTGGGCAGATGGCTATATCACAGTAACATAATTAAAATATGACATGACTTGCCAAAGCAGGCTGTTTGAACAAAAGTGAGCATTTTCTGAGGCCCTTAGATAAACTGAGTTTGTTTTTACCATTTATAAGATTTAGGCTGCTGCATCATCAGCATTATGTGACTGTGATATACGTTACGTTACAAAGTCAGCTGTTAGAACATGTTATGTCATTTCACGCAAAAAGCGTCATGGCAACCCAATGTTGGAAACAAATGAGGTCACCTGACATAGATGTTATGTCATCTTGACATCAAAGTGGACCAAAGCAGCCTTTTTGAAAGATAATGTCTATTGGAATAAATATTTTATCCCAATAGGCAATATTCTCCATTTTGGTTGTTAAGCAAAGCAACAAAAATGGAGATACAAGTTTTCGTTCCGACAGCAGCATCATGTAGATGTTTTGGCCTTATGAACAATACAGAAAAGTGTTACCAATTCTTTTTTTTTTTTCTGTAGTCTGTAGAATAAAAACACAAAATACTAAAAATGGCTACTTTAGTCACCTGCGATTCATGCCAGTTAAAGCAAGTGGTCCTGAAAAGCTCAGCCACAGTTTTGAAGTGTTGTAGCTGAGTGAGGTTGAGTGATGTAGTGGCAGTCGTGGCATGTTCCTCTCCTCCTGCACAGCAGCGCTGCCAGATCTCCTCCACAGTGCTTTCAATGTTGGATTTTGTCTGGCAGACAAAGGATGAGTTCATAAGTATGGATACTAATATTACTATCCTGCTTCTGCTCCAGTGCTGTTATAATAATAATAATAATATTAATAATAATAAACGTGATAATGAGTATGATGATGATGATAGTACTTCAAGCAATACTAATTTCTGTGGTCACATGATGCGCATTACAAACAAATCAGTTTCGTCATATACAACTTATTAAAAAAGCAAGAATTTAACAAATCTACTGACATTTTGAAATTATGCCAAATTACTTACAAACACAAAATGTAATGCCTGACCTTTTGAAGATCATCATATTTTTTCTTGAGAGCATCTTTTTTCACAGGATCAGCTTCTCTCTCAATCTGGTGCTCCAGGATTCTGAATGGTGCCTCATAGAAGGAGACCAGATCTGTTGGGTTTAGGACTTTCTTGGTCTCCCTAGCAGATGTGGGGGTATTTTTCAAAAACTTACTGACTGTTAGCATGCTAACTTCCTAAAGTCAAACAGAAAAAAATTAGACAAGATTACAAAACTAAAAGAAAATAACTGACAGGTAAGTATAGCCATATTGTCCTATACATACAATTTATTAGTCTTTCATTTATTTATTTAGGCAGAGCTCTAAAGTGACTTCATGACAACTAGCAAAAATGCAAACTGACATTGCTATACAGTTTCTGTGAGTAAAGCAACCATTTGCTATATATTGCTGTTTTAGGTATTTTATTACATTATTATACATGCTGTAGAGGTGAGTTTGAGAATATGTTTAAATATCTTTTAGACTTCATCATCGAGGGCTGTTGACAGTAGGCTTAGGTAGCCTATTCGCAGGACACATACCTTGTCACCATACTCGCATGGGACTGACTTTATCATTTGGCCTTGCAAATTTCTGAATTCATCCTGGAACGTGATCTTATCGAGGTCAGACTGCAACAAATGAAACAGTTACATCAAAAACATTCAAATACACAACAGTTAGGAGCTATAAAAAATATTGCACTTTTTTCAAATTTCGAATTATTCCAAATAAACATATACATCATCTAGAACTGGTGCCCACAAGTGTGGTTCATCAATTTATCAGTCATTGCTTATCTTACTGTTTTACCGTCAGCCCTAGTTGTTACAATATGTTTTGAGGAAAAGGTTGGCCTAAAACAAGTGGGTCCCATCAGGATTGTGTTCAATAGCTCATTTAGCTAAGTTACTGTGCATGAAAAATCAGAGCAATTTTTCTTCCCTAACGTGACACATTTCTGAGTCACATGTCAGGGAGGGTCTCTGTGCTAGCTGGGTGTTTCACTCTATGATAGGTGTGGGTGGTGGGAAGGGGAGGTGAAACTGTCTCTGGGGGGGAAAACAAGAATTTTGTCATTTAAATGGTGTCATATGATGAGTCATACTTAAGTTGGCCAGGCACATGAATTAACAAGGTAAAAAGGTCAATTCAAGATTTCATCTCGACTTTAAGCTCCTTCTACTCACTTTTCATGTTTTGTTGTTAGCAAGCAACATCTACTGTGCATAAAATGATAATTGTGAAATTGCTTGTGCTGTAATAGACTACTTTATAAAAAATAATGTTTCACCAGTTGGACAGTGCTATTACAGTTTGATGGATATGAGAGAAAGTCAGTGAAAGACACTAGATTATACAAGCATAGAATTACAGACCACTTCGGTGTAAGACATCCAAACGGCTGACATCTCTGCAGCGAGAAAGGTCTGCCTCTCCTCGTCAAAAAAGCAAAAATATGCTACAGTATCAGGAGGACATGCTGTAACTCCATAGACTGAAACATATCAGAATAGTTTCATGTCAGATTAAATGGATACTGGAACTACCTTCACACAGTTACAGATCTGTGTTTGATGTTTAAAGACAGGACATTACCTAAGATCCCAACTTAACTTACTGCTGATATTTTCAGGGAGTTTCTCCAGCATTGATCCAGAGTAACAGCACTCCATAAATATCACCATCTGCAGGAAATAAAAAAAACAACATTTAATGGTTTGGTTTAATAAAGATTTATGCATGTATAATGTTCCATGCATGCAGACATGCACACATACATATATACATACATCATGTAATGAAAAATGCCCCTGTAGTATCCAGGCTGCACATCATTATTAGAAGTATATTTGTTGATAATTGCAGCAATGAATTGAGATCTGACGTTGAGGTCATATTGCTAATACTTTGTAGAATCTGAGCCACTTTTCTTCATTGTTACAAACGGTGAAATATGCATTTAAAATGTATTCATAAGGTTCAGTAATTAAAATAATGGAATAATCTTTTTATATCATTATCATTTTTTATGGTTATTATAAATACTTTAGTAATCAATATGAACTAGATTAAGAAAAAAACCTTTTAAAGAAAAAAATATCATATGCTTACCTTTGCAAATTGTTTATTTTTAGCCATAGTTTGGAGCTCCTCAATAAGATCAACTGCATAAAGCTATGATGAAAATGAATGTATATTACTATATTAATACAATTATTACAACACGATTTTATTAACCTACAAGATTGGTGGTCACACAGTTGCTTGTACTGATTGTTTAGTAATGAACTAACAGAGATTCAGTAAATAAAGGTTTGGGCAACATTTGTGCCCAACATTTCTATTATCTATCCATCTATCTATCCATCTACATATCTATCATAGATAATAGAAGCAGCTTTAAAGGATAAAGTGTGAAACATACTGAGGATGAAGGAAAGCAAAACAGGCCAGGAGCTCCGTGGTCTGACAGGAAGACAAAGATTGTGTCATTCTTGCCACTGCAAAAAAAAACAAACAAAAAAAAACAAACATTTGAAGGGTTTGGTTCAAAAATGCATAGATAACTTTTTTCATGATCTGTGCTGTTGTGAGTGGGCTATACATATACAAGAAATAACAATGCTATATTATGATTATTACCTAAAATGTATTTTCCAATGTATGTCAAAGTTCTCATTTTATCCAAAGTTGTTAAACATAAATATGCAGCATTTAGGAATGAAACGCTTCATTTCCAAGCTCTACTTTCAGATTCCCATCTCAGTGTGTATCTCAGTCTAGTGAGGTGGTTTCTAACCCTCATCCTGGAGAGTTGCCTTCCTGCAGGGTTTAGTTCCAACCTGCATTTAACATGCTGCCCCTCCCTTACCTAGTACTAATACATCTCATCCAACCGGTCAGGATCTTCTGAAGAAGTTAAATAGCTAGAGCAGGTTGGAACTAGACACTGCAGGAAGGTAGCTCTCCAGGACCAGGGTTGGAGACCACTGGTCTAGTGCTATTTGCTTGTCCAATGCTAGCTATATCTATCTGGATGAAGTCATCAAGTTATGATGAATACTGGCCTTGTCTTGTTTGTGCTGTTTTAAGTGACACTTCATTATGTGACTTTTTAAAGCTACATAATGTCTTTACAGATTATGAGTCAGTGTCTGAAATACAGGTTTATCAGTCACAACTGGAAGATTTTTTATTTATTTTTTTATGCCAAAGGGATCCGTAGCACAAAATATTAAATGGTGCCACCAACCTGTCTTTAATGAGTCAAAGTTTACAGATAGAGAAGAAATGGAAACTTAATGTAGAGTTAAAATCAGTGCACAATGCCAGAAACTGTTTACACCTCCTAAACCCAGGAACAGCCAGGCCTGCATTGCAGCACACATGTGACTTTGATAGTTATCACCCCACATGATAAAGCATCAGATGTTTACTTTATGTCCTCATGCTTTTGCAGTTCCTCTTAGCATTTGTCATTGTTTCCTGTTATGTGTATGTTGGTGGAGGCAGCAGCTTTGCAGCCAACAGGTTGCATGTTAAGCTTTCAGACTTAGCATTGGCTCCTGTTTATCACTTCCTGAAAATGTTTAGTTAGAGTAATTCACCCTCCAAAAGCAGCAAAATGTTTTCTAATAATGAATGGAAACTGAAAAGGTTTAGTTATCATTATGATCATTATGTAAACAAGATGGAGATTGTTCTAAATATCTCACATATCAATCAATGATTCACATTCAAAAGGTTAAAACTAACCTTTTGATGACTTTTTTGGGTCCAGTCTTAGTCACGGCGCTCTCATCCCCCCGCAGTGCAGCCAGGAAGTTTTCAGGTGTCACATCCTGTAAGAACAGATCTCAGAATGAAGCACATGTATGTGGGGAAGCAATATAAATGTGTATTGTAAGAACATTACGTCTCCAGTGTAGTCTTTCAAGACTCCAGGGTAAACATTTGGTCCATTTGGTTGATTGATAATGTTTCCTTTGTAAGGGTTCCTGTTTAGAGAAGAAGAAGAGCATTCCAAATGTTTTATTGGAAATTTACTTGCATTCAGGGTAAGCCATTGATGGAATAAAATGACACTCACAGCTCATTGTAAGCAATATCATCATACATCATAACCACAGTCTGTTCATCTGGGATTCCATTCTCATGAACTATTTGATATGCATGGCAGATATTAGCCTAAAACAAATGAAAGAAGCATGATACAACTGTTTAGCAGTCATTCTAACCTATTTTTGTAGATTGTTGCTAACAAGAATGCCATTGCATAACTTAATACCATCTCCACCTTTATTTGGCACATATGCATATGAAGCTTTAGCTTATAGTTTACTGTCATGGAAATGACTGAATAAACTGGAAAATACAGGTTGAATAGTTTAAATCAACTTACAAGTGTGTGAAGTACTGAAGACAAGAGTTGTTGTTAAAATACAATCACAGATTGTAGCAATACATATATAGTTTAATCATTTTCCATCCATGCACTTTCTAATAATTGTAAATGAGGGCCTGTATGCAAAACTGATATTACAACAATGTACTTGCTCTCAATGTTGCAGCATTCATTTAAAAACAGTGCAAATACAACATTATAAATGTATTTACAATAACTACAAACACCATAGTGTTCATATTAATCATGGGCAGCTGATTTGTTCCCACTGACAAACAACAATCAAACTATCATGAATATGATTATTATTTCATGTCTTTTAGCACATCTATCTAAGGATTCACATACTGCAGCTTAAATGGAATCAATAAGATAAAAGTTATTAAAAAGAGAAAGAAAGGAAGAAAGAAAGAAAGAAAGAAAGAAAGAAAGAAATAAAGAAAAAAGTCAGTCAGTAAGTCAGTCAGTCAGTCAGTAAGTAAGTAATTAAGTCCGTACGTAAGTACTTAAAGTACAGAAGGTGTCTCTTTAATGTACCTGCAAGCCATAATTATCCCAGTCCTTCGCCCCAGCCACAAGAATGGCCCACTGTTTACCAACGGCCACAGACATTCCTCTTACAAAAGATTTTCTTTGCTTTTAACAGAGTAGTAGACAGAATTGTGAAACGTAGGTTTGTGCAGTGAAAATCTATACCTTTATTCATTACTCATTAAAGTGCACTCAAGTGATCATGCATGGTTCATTTACAAAATCAGGTGCAGTCTTACCTTAAACTGTTGTCTGTTTCAAGTCTGTATGTCCGAATGTCTTTGCCAAGTTTGTGTAGCTCAGTTTTTTTTTATTTCCTGGCAGTAAAACTGGGCTGGTTTGCCAGGAATTCTATGCCTGTCATTTCCTTATTCCTGCACATTTACAAAGTGAAAGTGGCCTGTTGTCTTCTTTTAGTTTGAGCTATTTAAAACCGATATGAGTTTTTAAGTAATTGCAGTGTTTGGCACTTTGGATGTGTGCTCATTCCTGATCACACCCATCTGATCATCTCTTCTGCAGTTGGAGGCACCAGGGGTTTTCCGAGTTTTGCTTCACAGCAAAATCCCCAGAGTTGAATTAACACCTGCACTGTTGAATCAACATGTACAGAGTTCATTTAAGTCGAAAAGTAGAAGAACAATTAAGCAATGGTTTTGTAATCTGTAAGAAAACATTAACACAGAGCATTTAATTCTTAAAACATTTACTCACATGGAAGAACTGCATAATCAGATATCATCAGATAATGAGGTAGGATGATGATTAAAAAGTGGGGTGGACTGTATGTGCGTAACTCTGCAACTGAACATTTTCTATCCCGTGGAGTGTAGAGATTAGAGCTCTAACACACCTGCCTGGTGGAGGGATGTGCCTACTATCCCTCCTTTATGATCAAATCCAATTCCGATTACTTTATAGTCACATTGGAAAAGTGATGTTTTGAATGATTTTTATTAGCCTTTTTTAAGTTGGAGCTCCCATTGTGTGTTAGCCAAAGTCATGACAAATAACGTCATTTCTTAAACTAAAAGCAAGAAAAAACTTGCCTATTTAAATAACTTCAATCAAATCAAATGCTACATCTACAGTTGAAGACAGCTGGCTAACTAATTGGTCATGCATTTTGTTTTAGGCATCAGCAGTGAAATACAGTGTGGCTGCACTTGCTTGGAGAATGTTACTTATGTCATAAAGCTGATACACAGCTCAAAAAAATAATAATAATAACGATAAATTGGCTGATTGCCGATAGTACATTTGAAGCAAAAATCAATTCTGATGTTGGCCAATCCTGACCGAGCCTCTTTAGTCTTGTGTTTGTTTTCAAGAAAGCACATCAGCACATTAAGGGTACACTGTGCAAGTTTTGGGGATTTGGAGGCTTTTCTTGTGGAAATGTGTACCTGCACACAAAGTACGGAAGAACATTTTATAATGGTTGTGCTTTTGGACCCCCATGAGCGGATGAATCTGATGATTGCGAGCATGTTGAAAGAGTATTCAAGGAGTGAAGGATGTGTCTTCCAAAAGTCACACTATTGTAATCATATCAGTATGATGTTGATTTTGTATTTGAGACCTAAATATCGAGCCAAGCCTGCTTTCTGAGTCTGTGCTTGTGATGTTAATACGTAATTATGTAATACATAAAAATGTATGACATGGTCTGAAAAACTCCTCCAAAATCCAGCCAAATGCCCCTGACTTAAATTATTATTTCAGGCTTTAGAGGGCAAGTCGTAGCAGTGTACGGCATCCATATTTCATATATTTCTTTTTTTCCTGACCAAGTAGTGCTACTTCTTTCAGTTTTAACCAAAATACCTTACATAGTGCAACTTTAACAGAAAAAAAAGATCTCCATTGGAATGTAAATGCTTTAAGATACTACAAACCAAGTGTTCGCACAGGTTCAGCATTATTTTTACAGCAACCATTGCTTTTGGCATATACAGTTATGCTTTGATTCCTTAAAGTTAAAAGCTATACTGACATTGTGACCATAATGTTAGTAATGTTTATAATTTTAGAATAATTTACAATAATTAGAAACTACCTTGTAGTTCCACCTGTGCAAGTTTACATTTAGAGACTGTTAATGCACACTTTACGTTGGCTGTCCTCCAGCCCAGGGGTGCACAGTCCCGGTCCTGGTGATCTAACGCCCTGCAGAATTTAACACACCAAGAAATAAGGGCATCCGGGGCTTCTGAATATTGGAGCCAGGTGTGCTGGATCTGAAATCCTCAGGGTGGTAGATCTATAGGACCACTGCTCTAGCCGTTCATCACACAGAGCCTTTCTTAGCAGGATTGTTTTGGATGGTGGACCACTTTAAACCTAGCAGTCAATGAAAGTGCTATACAGTGACGAGGTAGAAGGTGGCTGATAACTGGTGCACAATACCAGTTGGGCTACAATCTGTAACTGTACACCTATAGCGTAGGTATAAGGGGGAGCTCCTAAAGTGACCAGAGAATTGAAGTCCAAGGTACTGTAGGTGTTACTAGTAAGGTGGATTCTAAGTATGTGGCTGAATTTTCTAAAAAACTTAAGTAAATAATATAATAAATAACAAATAATTCGCTGGAAAGACTCAGTAATGTTCATTAAGTCATTTTGTATATATAATTTTCCCCAAGTTTCCAAGTGTACCTTTAGCATTTACAAAGGAAAAGTTGCTGTTACAGAAGAAAGGGATACTGTTTCTGTGAGACGCCTCTTTATGAGTGAAAATGAGAGTGGAAGGTGCTCAAAAAGGTCCTACCCTCCATAACTGCAACAGTTACAAAGACACAGGTAAGAAAACCTTAACAGTGCTGTAGCTGTTTGCACAATGTTTTACTGATACTGTATTTTATGATGCAATTTTGTCATGTTGGTCATTTGACAGTCATTCATGGGTCATTATAGTTTCACTCTTGCACAATTAGGGGTAGGTAAGAGGACTTGTGGGAGGCTCTGTGGTAAACATAGAGTCTTCCCGTTTTTAAAGTGCTTATGTGGAAAAAGAAGTGTCTGATGCGTATTGCACAACTGTTAAATTACGTATGTTTCCAGTCTCAAACTCTCTTGTTTTTTCCTCAGGAGTTCACTGTGTTTTCAGTGTTAGACACAGAGACACAGACACAATTACTGTATGCAGCAGCACATCTTTCATTTTCAACAAATTAGTCCCAGTAAATAATTAATAAAATAAAATAATAATAATATAATGTATATGTATTGTAATTATTTCAGTACACACATTAGAGATATTAATCACAAATGAGAATTGGCATCTCATGTTAGAAAAATACTTTAATGAATCTGTTTGGCTGAATAATGCACTTTTTTGAAAATTGTACACCAGAGGAGGGTTGTAAATACTTACATTTATTCGTTCACATGTATGCTTGAGTATTAGAAATTCATAATTCTCTAACTTTTATTCAAGTATTATTGTGAAAGGTTATCTACTTTTTACTCTGTAATATTTTAGTCATGAACATTTAGATACTAATTGTTTTTTTGTGTTTTATTTCATTGTTATGCTGCCGAAAGCTCATATACTCCTTTGCAGCCTCTGATTCTGGAGGTTTAGCAATTCATTTAGACCCATGGTACATAAACTAGAAGAAGTGTCTAAAAGTTCCTACACTGATAGGATGTTCCACTGTGTTCCACTGTATTCCAGTGTAGTTACTAAAGTACTTTTTTGAGCTTTTAGCATGTATTTTTACTTGAGTAATTATTTCACTGCAGTAACAGTACTTTGACTTGAGTCTAGCCCCATCTGGTGGACATTACAGGCTCAGAAGAACTATGATGAAGAATTTGAGAGGGTTACAGTTATTTTTTTTTCTAACTTAATGTCTCTGTATTTGCATCTGGCTCCACCAGAGGGAGCTCAAGTGACTTGTGCTCAACCAACACATCAGCTTCATGAATAGTGTTCCTTAAAATGTTAGGCTAAATTATATTACAAAAGACTAGTTTCTTACTATTTTGACATTTTATTATTATCCTTGGTAGCCTCTAAGATGAGTGGGAGAAAAGGCAAGCAGTGGGTTCTGCTGGCTGCTGGTTCCAAAGGCTGGACAAATTACAGACATCAGGTAGTACTGTATCAGGATTACTACAGTATGTTGTTTATTAATTTAATCCATTTAAAATAAACTAAAGGTCTCATACAATCATAATCATACATTCCCCTCCAAATTACAAGCACATAAGAAAGAGATTCAGTTTTTCTCCATGAAGTTGGCAAACATGAGAAACACTCCATCGTAATAAATCCCATGGTGTTCATAAATATTACTGTCCACTAATCCACCCTACCTCTTCATATATTCTGAAATGGTTCCTTTTAAAATGATACTCGGGTTCAGTATGATCAAATGAGTGAATCATGCAATGTTGAGTCTACTGAGGAAAAAGGGCAGTATTTTTTCTTTAAATGTAAACCTTACAATTGCACAAATCACTGATAGGTGGTTTAAATGTCTGTGCTGGGCCTTTAACACAAATATAGTGTAAATGACATTCTTTCTTATCTATCCATTAGGCCAATGTCTGCCATGCTTATCAAATGGTTCATTGCAATGGTATTCCAGATGAGCAGGTTGTGGTGATGATGTATGATGATATAGCTTACCATAAAGAGTGAGTATATGGTTTTATGTACATTTTCTATGCGTTTTATTATAAAAGAGTTTGTAAGCACATATAGAAGTGGTTATAGATAATGGTTGGAAATAAGCATTTCTTCTAAACTCAAATGAAATTAGTAGAGTTTTTCTCTTTCAACAGAAACCCATATCCAGGAGAAATCATCAATGAGCCTAACGGCCCAAATGTTTACCCAGGAGTTCTGAAGGACTACACTGGAGATGTATGTGCTCTTTCAATCTGCCTCTATTCCATTAATTACATCCTGAACACTACCTCATTGTACTGCCTTCTTTCTCTGATGCAAGTCTTTAGCTCATTACCAAGCTCTTCATGAGCCGGAAACAGTACTATTAGGATGAATTTGATTGATCAAGACTGCCATTGAGAATCTGTGGTATGAGCATATTCTGTACGTGTTCCAATGACAACATACTTTTATATGAACTACTTTAATTAAAGAAAATCTTATGGAAGTTATTAAATAACTAAGTGAGAAAGCTGATCTATCCATAATTACATAAGTACATATGTTATCTTTACAGGATGTATCAGCTGGGAACTTTCTGGCTGTGCTCCGTGGAGATGAAGCTGGTGTTAGCAAACAGGCAGGGCAGCCAGTAAAGGTCTTAAAAAGGTTGTTTTCTTTTGCTTTACAAAATTATTCATCATTTTGGAAATAAACAATACAAAAATGTCGAACAAAAGTAAAACAAAGGCAATTACAACTGTCCCAATTTCTGCCTTAACAGTGATGAAAATGCCACAATTTTCGTCTACCTGTCAGACCACGGGTGTGCAGGAGTGTTTGCCTTTCCCAAGGAATTTGTAAGCTGTGTTTTCTTAGTTTCTGCACTTGACTCATTTAGTAAAGATCAGCATCAAACATGCTTTATCACATTTCAGCTTCATGCATCTGACCTTGTCAGCACAATAAACAAGATGGCAGAACGTCAGCAGTTCTCAAAGGTCAGTAATTAACTAACACAACATACTTCACGCTTTTGCTTTTTAAGAATTTGACCCTAATATTTACTCTCTTATACTACTTTTCAGATGGTGATTTACATAGAGAGCTGTTGCTCTGGATCGATGATTGATCATGTCCCAAAAAATGCTCAGGGTATGTTTTATCAGGGTGTAACTACTAAGAGTGAACAATTTTAATACAGAAAAATTTGAGCAATCTTTAACAGTGTATCATAATTAAAAACTGCATCACTGATATGCCCTTGACCCTCTTCTCATTTACTATCCTCCATGAAGAACAAGAAATGTTGAAAAAAACTGAAAAACTTAGTTGAATAAAGAACCTTTCAGTGGAAAGTTCTTTAGAGAACCAGTTTTGTTAATCATATACCTTTTAAAGACTTTCCTTAAACCATATGTCCAAGCTGGGAACTATTTACAAAGAACCTTTATTTTTAAGAGTGTAGTCTCCACATTTTGAAAGGTCCATTAAGGGACCTATATCATGGAAAATCTTGTTTGCTTTTCCTTGCATTTTTTAAATAAAAGAGTTTGATGTAGTATGTAAACAGTGTTATAAAATAAGTTTTAAAATGTACCACTTATTCCTCAGTCCATACAGTCAATATTTTGGGACTAAGCTGCAAAAACAGCCTGTTTTGAATTTGCTTTTTTTGTAGCATTGTAAAAACCAATGCATTTATTAATCTCCTCTTTATTCAGCCTATAGCAGTTTAGCTCCATCTATGCATGCCGAAGTTATAAGGGATGTTTTAAGCCCAGACCAATTTTGTAAATGAGGCACAATGCAGGCAGCCAATCAGAATAGAGTTCATATATCATATAAATGATATATGTTCATATATATGTTCATATATCAGTCTTAAAGGCGCAGTAACAAAAACAGCCTGTTTAATTATAAGAGATAATAGAACTAAAAATAAACTAAAGGCTGTTTTTCATACTTATACCCATACAAATACTATATGTAGACCTCAGAGGAAAGAATATGAGAAAAATATAAGAAATGGGCCCTTTAAAGGTTATTTGGCGAAGACAGTGAGACGGTGATGCTGCAGGTTTTGAACAGCTCCTCTTTGGTTTATTTTGGGGGGGTTCTGGATTTGTGCAAGACTATTTTGTGCAAGGACACAGTACTTTGCATCATTTTATATTGAAGTGTATGTTTTCTAAGCTAAACCAGTAAGTGAAGCGTGTAATTAGATTTCTGTAGAATCAAGACATTTATTACCACATAAAATATTGAAATATTGAATTGAAATCTTGACATTAGAGCTGAACATTTTATCTTTACATTTATAGTAACTACTCTGAATATTTATTATTTTTTTCAAAGGAGGGTGATATTTGTATATGGTTGCTGTCCAAAGAAAACCATGTATTTACATTTTTGTTGATTTTTATTTTTCTACATCATTTCAACACACCAGCTGTCCTTTACGTGGTTTGTCATGATGAATGAACCAATAGAAATGCTCTAAAATCACTTGGAATAAAATCTCTTTACATTAACTTACATTGAAAGGTAGGGGTGTTTTTGCCTTCTCCTGTAGTTACTATTTTGGACACTTGTTTTTCTTTGGACAGCGACAATAAATGACTTACCTAAACAATGATGGTATGAAGAAATAATTAAATACTTAAGCAACGTTGGAAATTCAGTCATTACTCAGCTGATGTGCTGCTGGTGGGTCACAGAGGAAGATTCAAGCTTGTTCTTTTGTTCCTGTGTTCTAGTTTACGGGGTGTCTGCCTCCACTCCCTCTGAGTCTCACTGTGCCTGTTTCTATGATGAAGAGAGGCTCACATTTCTTGCTGGTGAATTCACTTCATGTTGGCTGTTACACAGTGACCTGGTCAGTTATCTTTTTGCTTGACCCTCACAAAATTAAATTATTCTCTTAAACAGTAAATCATGGAAGGGCTGTTTATGTAAATCACTGTATGTTTTAAACGGTCTTACAACATGTCCATTCCCTCTTCAAACAGTCTGATCTTACTAGGACAACCTTCCAGGATCAGTTTGTGTATCTGCAAAAGAAGATCACCCAGTCTACTCCTTGTCAGTATGGCAACAATGTATGTACACATTTGCTATGAAATGCTATCAGCTCCAATTCTCTGTTTGTGTGGCTGACTACTCTCTTCTCAGTTTGATTTGAGCATTTTTCTTAGAGCAGACTTACTGAAGTGTTAATCTCATCTCAAAAATTGATTTAGCTGAACTGCCTTAACCCCCTAAAGGTTAGGCTAAGTGTTCTTAAAAATTAAGCTTCATATGCAGCTATATGCCCCGATCATGTTTTGTTGATTCTCTAAGTGAAAATAAGTTAACACATCCTCTACTGATGCCGCACTCCTGCACATTTTAATACACAATTACTGTTTGATTGCTGAATTTAACATATTGGGTGTTCAAATGTTTGCATAAGACTGTGTGTCAGTTTAGTTTATGAGAGAGTTTAAGGTGTTAATACAAAGAAATATAAAAACTTTACAAACTAACACCTCTAAAAGCAAAGCATAGTTTTGTTTCATTTTTTCTACACTTTTCTCCAGGAGCTTAGCAAACTCTTCCTCAGCGACTTTTTGGGCTGTTCTGACTCCAGAACTCAGGCAGAGCATGCAAGTCGAGCAGAAAATTTCAAACTAACACATCTCACCCCATCACATGAAGTCCCACTGATAATTCAACAGAAGAGAATTCAGAGAGAAATGGACCCAGAGAAAAAGAGAGCTCTGCAGAGAGAGTACGACAAGCTTCTGCAGGTAACTGATAAACACAGACCTCACTGAACCAACGTACTAGTCTTTTTGGTTTCTTTTACCATTCTGAACAACAGGTCCTGCTCATTTTCACCAGGAAGCTCAGAAAGGTTGTCTGACCAGAACACATTTGTCCAGTGTACAATCTGCAGAAACAAATATACATGATTTTCATATATAGATTTTTCTTGTTTTTTGCACTTACAATGTTTGTGTGGGTTTATGACCCAAAAACAGTCATACTTCATTTTCTTTGGACATTTCTCGACTTCTCTTTATCTCTTGAGCTGTGTTTACATGTTGGTGGCAGGTGGTCAGCAACACACCAAATGTTCGATTTGTTTTCAAAGGAGCAATGATGGAAAATTCTGCCACCAGCAGCAGCAACAGCAGCATATCATTGTGGTTAGCGGAACATTCCATCAGGAATTTAATTTTCCCAGCTATTGCTGTTAACTAGTATAGTGGAATAAATCAGATGACTTTTTTGGGAGCAATGAATGCTGAATGTCTGATTGTTGAAGTCCAGGCAAACCCAGTATTATACAATGAACAAAAAAAGAGTGTAGAGCATTCTTCTGCCATTTTCCACCTTTGACCCCCTGTTTATTCATATTAAGGATTTTCTCCTATATTATTTAGATTTTGTGATGTGTTTATTATGAAAAAATTGTTTCCCCACAGAAGACCCTTACAGGCTTGACACACTATGAGGCACACAAAAGATTTCTACAGTGTCCACAAATATAACCATGTCAACTCAAAATGGGAACTTTTGTGACCTCCAGTACAGAAGCACGGTCCAGCACTTAGCTAGCTAGCTATAGTTTACTGATATAATGTTAGTGCTGAACGTTCAAATAGCGGACATATGTGTGATCTACCTGTCGTAAGATGAAACACTGATGAAACAGATAATGAAAGATGAAACATTAGCTGCAAAATGTAGGTAGATATCTAGAACCTGAGAAAAGTGAAGTGGTCTATTTTCAGCCCTACATGTTCTTCAGAATCAAACATGTAGTTCTAAAAAGACACTGATCCTGCCTGCTGCATGTGCCATCTCTAGCAATATTAGCACTGCCGCTCACCACTGCCACTGGCGCCGGGTTGTTTGCCTGGGCCGTGAGATGCTACTGTCAATCATTATGTGATCTGACATGCCCACTCAATTTTTAGCAGGCAGCAGGTCGGAATTTTTTGGAGTATTTATCTAGGCAAGGAAAGGCAAGTGTATTTATATAGTACCTTTCATACATTGGGCTCATTCAAAGTGCCTTAGAAATGAGAAAATACAAAGATAGATCGAATTTAAATTTAAATACAAAAAGTAAATGTGACGGTGCGACAGAATTCAGACGCTCGCGGATGAAAAATGCAAACAGGGTTTTATTAACGTGCGACAAAGGTGTGGTCAAAAAACAATCGTGGGTCGTAACCAAAAAGCACCAAAGTATCACCGAAGTGATCATAACAATAGGCAGCCAAAACCAAGGGAGTGAGCAGAAATCGTCGTCGAAAAAGCAAGCAAAAAGTCAAAAACACAGATCCAAAACCAGCCAGCAAAGGTACAAAAAGGGACAAGCAAAAATAAGGCCAGTTAAACAAAGAGTGGGTCATAACAGGCGGTAACAAACAGATCAGAAAACGCTCAGTATGTTCCGTGAGAAGCAATACCTCGCAAAGACTAAGGGCGTTTTCACACTTGGGCCGTTTCAGCGTCTGAAGTGGACTCAGACCGCTGAGTCATGGTTTCTTTTGCATATGTGAACACGCCAAACGAACTCAGACCCCCCTAAACGAACCGAACTGAGAGGTGGTCTCAGTTCGGTTCGTTTGTAGTTCGATTAATTTGTACATTGTGAAAACAAAACGGCCCCAGTCCGCTTTAGCTTGCTTTATGGTGAAGACCTCGATACTCGCCATACACACAGCCACAGTCTTCACTTCAGCAGGTAAACAGACCAAGGATCATTTATACGGTTCTACTCAGGATAAAGTCTGTCCGTGATCTGAGACAGACAGCAGCGCTGACTTATTAAAGCGACCAGATGCGAGAGCTCGCGTGATTATACCGTGTTAAAGGCTCGAGCTGGGCACGCAACGCAATTCTCAGCGGCCCACTTGGCAAGCGCTGTGCACACCATGAGTGCTGTGAAAGGGGTCCGAGTTCTAATGGAGTTGTGGTCTGAGATCTCAATGGACCAGAAAGAAGACTGAGTCCTCTTTATAGTTCACTCACAGTGTTTTCACATATAGTTCGTTTTAAAAGAACCGAACCGAGTTCTGTTAAAGTGAACCTGGAAGGGAACCAACTGCAAGTGACTTCAGTTCTTTTTGTGTTCATAATGTAAGCGAACTCTAAAGAGGACTCAGTTTTCTTTCTGGTCCATTGAGATCTCAGACCACTTCTTGTTCAGACCACGACTCCATTAGAACTCGGACCCCTTTCACAGCACTCACGGTGTGCACAGCGCTCGCCAAGTGGGCCGCGTTCTCTGATAAATCCGAGCTATCAGGTGACGAGAAGAACCACCAGACCCGCCCGCGGCTCTCCTATTGGCCGCGCTGAAACGATTGGCCGAAGTCCATTGCGCAAAATTGGAAACACGGCCCTGCGGGTCTGCCGCGGTGGGCTCCGTGTTCGGCTGAATTTTCATTCATTCAGCGTTCAGAGTGAAAGCAGCTGAGAACTGCGCTGCGTGCCCAGCTCGAGCCTTCAACACGGTATAATCACGCGGGCTCTCGCATCTGATCGCTTTAATAAGTCAGCGCTGCTGTCTGTCGTAGATCACAGACAGACTGTATCCTGAGTAGAACCGTATAAATGATCGTTTGTCTGTTTACCTGCTGAAGTGAAGACTGTGGCTGTGTGTACGGCGAGCATCGAGGTCTTCACCATAAAGCAGAGCTAAAGCGGACTGGGGCCGTTTTGTTTTCACAATGCACAAATTAATCGAACCACAAAACGAACCGAACTGAGACCACCTCGAGAGGTGGTCTCAGTTCGGTTCGTTTTTGGGGCCGTTTAGGGGGGTCTGAGTTCGTTTGGCGTGTTCACATATGCAAAAGAAACCATGACTCAGCGGTCTGAGTCCACTTCAGACGCTGAAACGGGGCAAGTGTGAAAACGCCCTAAGTGAACTCTAAAGAGGACTCAGTTTTCTTTCTGGTCCATTGAGATCTCAGACCACTTCTCGTTCAGACCACAACTCCATTAGAACTCGGACCCCTTTCACAGCACTCACGGTGTGCACAGCGCTCGCCACGTGGGCCGCATTCTCGGATAAATCCGAGCTATCAGGTGGCGAGAAGAACCACCAGACCTGCCTGCTGCTCTCCTATTGGCCGCGCTGAAACGACTGGCCGAAGTCCATCGCGCAAAATTGGAAAAACGGCCCTGCCGCGGTGGGCTCCGTGTTCGGCTGTGCTCCTCACTGAAGCTCCACCCGGCGAATTTTCATTCATTCAGCGTTCAGAGTGAAAGCAGCTGAGAATTGCGTTGCATGCCCAGCTCGAGCCTTTAACACGGTATAATCACGCGAGCTCTCGCATCTGATCACTTTAATAAGTCAGCGCTGCTGTCTGTCTCAGACCACGGACAGACTTTATCCTGAGTAGAACCGTATAAATGATCCTTGGTCTGTTTTACCTGCTAAAGTGCTGAAGACTGTGGCTGTGTGTACGGCGAGCATCGAGGTCTTCACCATAAAGCACAGCTGAAGCGGACTGGGGCCGTTTTGTTTTCACAATGCACAATTTAATCGAACCACAAAACGAACTACAAACGAACCGAACTGAGACCACCTCTCAGTTCGGTTCGTTTAGGGGGGTCTGAGTTCGTTTGGCGTGTTCACATATGCAAAAGAAACCATGACTCAGCGGTCTGAGTCCACTTCAGACGCTGAAACGGCCCAAGTGTGAAAACACCCTTACATTGTGAACACAAAAAGAACTGAGGTCACGTGCAGTTGGTTCCCTTCCAGGTTCACTTTAACAGAACTCGGTTCGGTTCTTTTAAAACGAACTACATGTGAAAACACTGTAAGACTAAAGCCCGGGCTTATATACTAGGCTAAAAGAGTCATATGACGACAAACACAGGTCCACATTATTAATACTCAGGGGACTTTGAGCGCTGATAGGTGCGCGAACGACTGTCCAAAGTCATATGATCTCCCGAGGGATTGTGGGCAATGGAGTCCGTTCTGGACTCCGAGTCCGAGGGAAGTTGCTCATGCACGTAATTTCCCAACGCATTCTGGGAAATGCAGTCTGAATCCGCCCGAGGCGTGACAGTAACATAGAGTAAAGGAGAATAGAAATTAAAATATGATCAAAACAGTAGATTTTAATAAAATTAATAGAAATGAATAATAAAATTAAAAAATAAATTAGGGAAATAATCTTCTCTTAAGTTGTATTAATTCATGTATATGTCTTGTAACTGGTAAATACTTTTTCTGTGGTGTAACTTTCCTATTAAATTTCAACATTTGAAACAGTGTTAACAGGGGCTTTAGATAAACAATCTATGATGCTAAAGCTCACCTTTGATAATTATTCATTTTTCCCAGTGAAGCTGTTAAGATGCCAGCATGGGTTTATGAGGCACAGAATGCTGTTGTTTTCAACACCATCATATAAATACAGCATTAGATTTAAACAGGCTGGGTTTGTTACTTTTGTCACTGTTGTTTGCTCTTTTAAAGAAAACAATTAGGACTGAAAAGGCACTGCAGGACATTGCTAAGCATGCATGCCCTGATCGAGACCCCACAGCAGTAACGGACAGACGCCCACTGACTCGACTGGACGATATGAAAGATGTAGTAGAGCATTTCAGACGGACCTTCAGCGAGTGGTATGAGGAGCAGGTGAGCCGTGGCCTCAAAACCTGTGATACTACATTTACACACAAGTTTACATACCCCTGGTCAAATTACAAGTGTTGTTGATTTTCTAAATGACAGTAAGTTGACACATCCTCTACAGAGAGCTTAAACCTAAAAATGTAATTTTTCTGCAACTTTTACTGCAAAATTATAAAATGTGCCATATTTTTTGCTTAGGTCACATTTTATATTTTATTTTTTCCCAATATCTTAAATTCAGCAAAAAGACAGTACTTGTGTATGAAAATGTGCAGAAGTGTGTTCTGGAGAGGATGTGTTAACTTACTTTCACTTAAAAAATCAACAAAACATGTAGTTTTACCAGAGGCGCCAAAACTTTTAACAACATGACTGTACATGAATTGAGACTTGAGGATTAGGATTATTTGCGTCTCTTTCTCTCTCTCTCTCTCTCTCTCTCTCTCTCTCTCTCTCTCGATCTAGGATGATGCCTTTGTACTGTCACATTTGCATGTATTTGTGAACCTTCTGGAGTCTGGAGTGAGGGTTGCCAGGTCAGTCAAGAAACCTGACTTAAAAATGTATACAGCTGTTTTCAGCTCTAACTTGATAAAAGGGAGATGTGAGTTGCAGAAAGTACATCCTGAATGTCATGTGGACAGTCTCAGCTGATGTAATAAACATCTTAAATGTTGTATTTTGCAGGATTAAGGAGGCCACAACCTATATCCACTCTTTGCAAGGACTCCACTGAATGCATATGAACTCACAGTCCACCATCAGTTCAGTTCAACAATGAAGCTTCTGCTCTCCTGAACTCCTAATCAGTTCCTGCTTTGTTTTGCACTAACAAGCATCAATGACTGATGATGATGAGGATTGCATGTTGCAGAGTTTCGATGATATTAAAATGCAGCACATCATCCCAGTGTCAGATATCAGACATTTAGTAGCATCTAGTGGCAAATTTCTTTCACTGTATGGCAGCTTTCTGAGTGGATTCTCAAATCAAATAAACAAGCTAAGATCTGTACATGACTTGTTTTATTTAATACTATGTCTTAGACAGCCTTTGGGAAGTCCTAAGCTTGTGTTGGTTTTCTAGATTTTTGTCAGGCCTTCAGTTCAAACTGTGCAAGCATAATAGGCTTTTCTGGTGAAAATATTTTCAATTTCTATTCATCAATATTGAGTATCTTTATCAACTGTACCACCTCTGGAACTCATGGCACTGGTGTTACTATAGCCAGTCTGGTGACGTACACTCCAATATGTTGTAAAATAAACTTTAAGCATGGTTGGTTGAGGAAGACAACAGGAAAACACATCAATTCAAATTCACTAAGAAACCTGAAATGCAATTCTTCTCTTCAGGTTTTCTGTTTATTTTTTTTATTTGTTAGTTTTTTTTTTAAATATTTATAAAATTAAAATAAAAATGTATTTTGCCATTTTTCTCCCTAACGTACTCACGTCCTGTTTCACCTGCCATCTAGGACTCCCGTAATCAGTATACTCCCAATGCTGGGAGGGTCAAGACTACAATGTGCCACCACACCTTTTCAGGAAATATTATTATTATACTATTATTTATATTGTAATTGTATATAATATTGTTATTATATGAATCACGGGGACCCATAGGTTTGTACTGAAAAACATCAGCATATTTTTTTACAAGCTGCAAGCTTCTTCTATGCCTGTCTTGGTGGGATTCAAATCCCAACCCCTCAGAACATAAGCAGGTGAATTACCAGTGAGCCACTGGGCTTATACTTTGATGCAATTTTGAGAGAATATGGGATTAATCAACATGAGTAATTAGCCAGTGGACCTAACTATTTAAAAAGTTGGCATATTTTTGATGAGTAGTATTTTGATTTCATGCCTTTCCCACCAATGTAAATATGGCCTACCTGGAATTTAAAGTTTGCCCACACACTTTATGAAAATCATTCTATATAGAACCATGAACACTCAAGGAGGGTTCTTTGCATCATTAAAATGTTCTTCAAATTCATAGATAATGTGTTTTAAATGGTTCTATACATAACCTTTTTGAAAAGGGTTGTTACAGGCTTGACATCATAACCAAAGAAGAAACCTCTTTGATGCTGTATAGAACCCTTTAAAAAGGTTCTATATAGAACCATTAACAGCACAATCAGCAATCTGAATAACACTTTAATCATGCACATGGTTATTTGAGTGTCATGGTTCTATATAGGACCATTTTCTTTCCTAAAGAACCCTTGAAGAACCATAATTTTTAAGTGTGCAGAACTCTCAGATTTGAAGGCAGACAATTTACCCCTGAGCCACTGGGCTTTTACTGTTGCAGTACTTTTGTAACAATAAAATTAGTGGCAATGTGTTGTTCTGGTGTTCTCTCAACTGCATTCAATGTCTAGCTAAAGCATAAGAGATACAGACATAAATAATTAAATTGCAAAAGTCTATCATTAATGTCTATTTTCAGTCATGAGTAATTCTCAAAACTTGCAAATGATCAAGGGCAAAACTACAGAATTCCTCCTTCACCTCCTTCACCTCATCTGATGGGCTAAATGATTTTCCTGTTTATTCTCATTATCCAAAGGTTTCTCCTTCACTTGTTCAGCTCTTCAGTCTTTGTCCCCTCACAACATCAGATAGCTGGGATGCTCATAAAAGCTTACATGACAATATTTTATCTGTCAGGATGACTGTATTAGCTAAAAGTGGACAAATTGTGGCCCTTGTGATGAATGTGACATCAAACGAGTATCTGTCTACTAACTGATATCAAACTGGGTCAGTTTCCTCAAAGTAACACAACATACAATGTTGTAAAGTTCTGTGAGAATTGATCTAAATATTCCTGATCCATAGCCATTTTTGTGAAATGCCTTTCTTGCCTAGGTAAATGCACACAAGCTACATCTACCCTCCAAGTTTGGAGTCTGGATGGCTTATAGTGTCTTCTCCACAACACAATTTTCAGGAGAAAAAGAATTAATATGTGGTGTCCAAGCACCAATCAGCTGAAAGAAGTCTAGTACATCAGACTGGGGCCTTTTCACAAATGGAGAGTCAGATAGGGAGTCCTTCTTATGTTCTGATTATTGATCAAGTTTAGTACAAATTAGTACTAAATTAGTACAGCCTGTCAAATTCCTGTTGAAAGCTGGTCTGCTGATGGCGTCTGCAGTTTTCCAATTATCTGGTCATTCAAAAAAAATACTTTTAAGTAAGTTCAAATATGCAGCATGCAAAATCTCCACTTAATTGGATTTACAGATGCTGAGAAACACCTACTTAGCTAACCAAAATTGACAGACTACCTCAGAATCTTTTGACACACAAGCCTATCAAGTTTTTAGTCAACGGAGCTCTAATAAAGAAGTAATAATTGGCATGTGGTGTCCACATTGTTTGCATATGTCATAATTTATTTTTTCTTTTTATTTTGTGAATCTGCAGATAATTGGATACCAGTTTCATGAGGATTAGATGAGTATGAGCCAAAAATCAGCAACACCCAGAATTATGGCTGTAAGTCTCATGGTGTAGGAGATACAGGCCAAAACATAATCTCGTGTGCCTGAGTAGTGGGAGAAAGTACAAATTATTGGCCTGGTATGGTTTAGTCTGCATGATTCGTTTTAGGGATGAAAAATAATGTATTTGAATCTTAGCAAAAATAAAAAAAACAAATAAGACCATGTCAGTGTCATCAGAAACCTGTTATTGCTACAAATTATGAGTGAGCAATATAGCAAAATTAAAATATCACGACACGTGAAGAATTGTTTATGATATTTTGAGAACAGAAACAGCACCAGTAGTGCCATATTCAAAAATGCTATAAAAACTATGATTCTTATTCAACATTTTTCATATTGTGCTGCACTAAATCCAGGTAAACAAGACTAATTATGTTGTCTTTGTACTGAAACACTCAGTTGTTCAGTGTTCTTTTTTATGTACTGCCAATATCCACAATATGCTCAGCTTAACATCATACATTTTTGCCTAGTGTTATGTTTCCTGGTACATTTAAAAGGCTTAACGGCTGTCTTGGTGTGCTCTCAATAATGTGTGGTGCTCGCTTGATAAAATGTGGTACTCACAGGATTTGAGTATCTGATGTCACCTGATAGTATCTGGTGCTCACCTCATAGTATCTGGTGTGTACTTGATAGTGTCTGGTGCTTACCTGATTGTATCTGGTGCACATTTGATCATATCTGGTGCTCTCCACATAGTTTCTGGTGTGCACTTGATAGTATGTGGCTCTCACCTGATAGTATAGTAGTAAGTGCAAGTGCTCCCAAAAATGTAAAAGCATTCAAGTATTATCCATCTAACCCTATCTTTGCTACAAATTGTAGTTGGGTGTCACGAATACCACCAACAAGGCTATGGACTCGATCTCCCAGAGGATGACCTCCTCACTGCCTACAGACTCCATTCCACACACGGACTACATCTCCCAAAATGAAGAGCGAGATCAGCTGACTGCTGATCTCCACACTCGCTCCTATCAGCGTTCACGGTCGCCTGAGTTTTAATGTGTAACACTGTATGTTTTGTCACATGACTACTTCAGAGTAGCTTATAAGCCCGGGCTTTAGCAATAGTTAGTTGCGCGTTATTTCTGTTGTGTTATTTTTCGTGTATGACTTGTATTCTCGTTTCCCCGACTCTGATTTCTGGTTTACCCTTCTGGATTGTCTGCTTTGGTTCTCTGTTTTTGTGCCTTGACATTTTTGCTTGCTTTTTGACTACAAGTTTGGATTCCGATTTCAACATTAAAGCCTGGTTGAATTCCTTTATCCGCAAGTGTCTACCTTCTGTGATCTCCGTTACAGAATACCTCGCCATCATGCAGACGGCGGATCAGGAAGCTTTCCAGAAAACTCTGACCGACCAAGGACAGTTGCTTGGGAGTCATTAACAGGTGTTGACGGGGGTAACTCATTCTCTGGAGACGTTAGCTCAACAACAAACCAAACAGCAAAGCCAGCCGGCTCAACTAGTGACAAGTGTGAGAGGATTATCCAGCCAGTTGCAAAACATGAACTTAGCGACACCGGAAGTTACATCTCAGGCTCCCCTGAACATGAAGCCTCTTCTAATTCATTCCCTGTAAGTAAACCTGATAAATTTGAGGGAGATCCGGATAGATGCCGTGGGTTCTTATTGCAATGTGCAGTATTTTTTGAAAACCCTCCCTTCAGTTCAGATCAAGCTAAGATAGCTTTTATAGTGTCGCAATTAGCTAATAAAGCCTTAGAATGGACTACTGCGAGTTGGTCTCATATCCACCGACTATCCTATGCCCAGTTTTTAACAGAATTCAAAACAGTCTTTGATCATCCGTATGAGAGCAAGGTTAGAGGTGAACTGTTGTCTCGGCTATGTCAAGGCCATTGCTCAGTGGTTGATTATTCTCTGGAATTCTGAACTCTAGCAGCTAGTAGTGGGTGGAACGATGGCGTGCAAGGATGATGATTTGAGTCTCAACCAACTAATCAATCTAGCCATACGACTGGATCAGCTACTCCATCATTGCACGCCATCCAAAGAGGAAACAAGAGCCAAGAGAACATTGGCCCGAGTTAAAGTCGTTTCCAAACAGCTTGACGGCACCGAGCCCATGCAATATGAATCTTTTCTGCTTTCCCAAGAAGAAAGACAATGACGGTTCAAAGAACAACTGTGTCTTTATTGTGGTAAAGCCGGACATCGACTCCATGAGTGCCACACCAGGCCACAAATAACGAAGTTTACTCCACGTGCTAATGTGGTGAGTGTACCCACAAAGGGGTTGGTTTCTAAGTCTGTTATGTTACCTGTTACTATATACTGTCAGCTGCAATCTCTTGTCATTTCAGCCTTGATTGACTCCGGAGCAGAAGGCAATTTTATACATGCAAGAGTGGTGGAGCAGCTGCAGATTCCAGTGGAGACTTTGGAGAAAACTTTGAAGGTGACAGCGCTTGATGGAGGTCCAGCAGGTTTGGGGATCATCTCAGAAGTCACAAGACCAGTACAGCTACAGAGGAGCGCACTTCATTCAGAGACATTACCCCTATTAGTATTACCACATTCCGAATTTGAGATGATTTTGGGTCTCCCTTGGCTAGCGAAACACAATCCCTCCATTTCCTGGAAAAAGCATGCCATTGAAAAGTGGTCTGACTTTTGTTTACAGAACTGTATCAGCTCCCCCTCCATCAACTTAGCATCCACTTCTATAGAAAGCCCCAGTGTTAACGATGAATTCCAAGTCTCAGCTGAGTATCTCGACCTAAGAGAGGTCTTTAGTAAAAATAATGCCACAGTTACCTCCACATAGATCATATGATTGTGCCATTGAATTTGTAGAGAACCCTGTTTTCCCCAAGGCTCGTATATACCCACTGACACAAGAAGAAGAGAAGGCACTAGACACATACATCAACGAAGCCCTAGAACAAGGATTTATTAGATCATCCACCTCCCCCGTTGCCTCTAGCTTCTTTTTCATTAAAAAGAAAGACGGGGGATTACACCCTTGTATCGATTATCGAGCCCTCAATCAAGTCACCAAAAATTACCCTTAACCTCTGCCCCTAGTACCTGTTGCCTTAGAACAATTAAAAGGAGCTAAGTACTTTACCAAACTCGATCTCAGAAGTGCATACAATCTAATTAGAATAAGAGAAGGGGATGAGTGGAAGACAGCTTTCGTGACCACTAGGGGGCAATATGAGTACCAGGTGATGCCCTTCGGGCTCTCTATCGCCCCCTCTGTTTTTCAAGCCTTCATAAATGAAATACTCAGAGAGATGCTTGGGAAATATGTACTTGCATACCTGGATGACATCCTAGTCTATTCCCCAGATAGGGACTCACATGTTAAGCAAGTTCGATCTGTCTTGCAAAGATTACTTGAGAATAGCTTGTACTTAAAAGGAGAAAAGTGCAAATTTCACCTACAAACAGTGTCATTCCTTGGTTATATTATCAGTCCACAAGGTCTGATCATGGATGATCACAAAGTAGATGCAGTGCTTCAATGGCCCACACCCACTTCAGTAAAGGAATTACAAAGATTTTTAGGTTTCGCCAACTTCTACCGTCAGTTCATCAGGAACTTTAGTGCTATTGCGGTTCCTCTTACTTCATTACTCAAGGGTGGCAGTAAGAAATTAATCTGGACAGAGCAGGCAGAAAGGGCTTTCCAGAAACTCAAACTAGCCTTTACCACGGCCCCTATTTTGAAACACCCAGACCCCTCCGAGCCCTTTGTTATAGAAGTAGATGCTTCTGAGACAGGAGTAGGGGCAGTGTTATCTCAAAGTTCAGGATCACCTCCCGAGTTATACCCCGTAGCCTTTTACTCACACAAACTCTCCCCAGCAGAACGAAATTATGGTATAGGAGATAGAGAGTTATTGGCAATTAAATTAGCTCTCGAAGAATGGCGACACTGGTTAGAAGGTGCTACACACCCTTTTGTGGTACTGACCGACCACAAGAATCTAAAGTATTTATGTTCTGCTAAACAATTGAACCCACGCCAAGCTAGGTAGTCCCTCTTCTTCTCTCACTTCAAGTTTGGCATCACTTATAGACCCAGATCCAGAAACACCAAAGTGGATGCTTTATCTAGAATCCATAACTTAGACACCCCTAACAGCTCGGTAGACCAGGTGGAAAGTATCCTTCCACCTGAAGTACATATAAGTGCCATTCGCTGGGAGCTAGATGAAGAAATTGAGAGAGCACTACCAAATATAGAGGTACCAGATCATTGTCCTTCAGGGAAGATATATGTACCCAACCAATTCCGCACTTCCCTAATTACCTGGGCTCACTCATCCCTTGCTTCAGGCCATCCAGGAGAGACTAGGACACAGCAACTGATAGCCAATAGATACTGGTGGGAGACTATGAATAAGGACATTCATTCTTTTGTCAGTTCATGTTCCACATGTGCCCAATGTAAGACCCCTAAAGCATTGCCAGCAGGCGATCTAGTGTCTACCTTCTGTGATCTCCATTACATTGGGTGATCTGAGAAAAATATAATATGAAGATACGTGAAAAATTTTCATGACACACATTTTAATTTTGCCTGCGGTTTCATAAGCTGGAACAGAAAAAAACACCAGTAGTGTTATATTTAAAATATATGATCAAAAAAAGATTTTAGTTCAACATTGCACATATGCAAAATTACATAATATGTTGATATCTGAGGTGAAAAGCTCAGATTGATAGTGTACTTTTCTGCTGTGCATTGTTGCTTGAGTTAACAGAAGGAAATCTTTCGTGTGACCACATCACAAAAGGCATTGCTGAAAGAATGCAAAACAATGTCTAGATAATCCAGAGGCATTGTAGAGAAAATGCAGCACACTGAATAAGTTAAAATGGAACCAAGGGTGTGTTTGGAGGAAAAAAACAGCATGTGATGACAAGAACACCTTACTAACTGTTACAATCTCAATCTGTTGTGCTTTGCGGTTGTGTGGCAGCCTGTGGCACAGGAAGCAGAGGAAAGTAGATGGAAGAATGGATTCACTAAACATCAGCAAATCATAGAAGTAAATGTAATACAGTCAGTCTAGAAAACAAAGCTAAAAGAGGTCAGCTTCTATAAGAAGACAATAAGCCAAAACACCTCAAAATCCACCATGAACTACACTCTCAGAAAAAAAAGGTAGTAAACTGTCAATGCACCCCTCTTGTGACTGGGGTCTTACCTTCAAGGGTACATCTTCAGAACTTTTATTTAAGGAACATAATTGTATCATGTACCATTGCAATTATATTTTTTAGGTTGTATCAACTCCATTCACCCTGTCTTGACTACAGGCTTTTTATTTTATTGTTATGTTTTAAGATAAAGAAAAACAGGTGCTTCCACCAACTAGGAGAGGTCTATATTTCAGCCCATATGCAAGACTTTTATTGGATGTGAAAGGCAACAAAAAAGGATACCATTTTTAAAAAAAAAAAACTGTCAAATTAAAAACAGGTGGCCCCTAATCAGAGGAGCACTCTCATTTCCCCATCAGTTAATTACATATAAAGTAACTGTCCATTAACATATGAATACAACTTATATATTTGAAATAGTTTGCTGTAGAGGTAGTGTTTAGTTCTTTAAATCAACAAAATATGTAATTTGGCCAGAGGTGTCCAAACATTTGCACACTACTGTATTTTGTCTATTTATTGAAACATACAGTTGTTCAGTGTTCTTTCCTGGTGATGTGCTCAGAAAAGAATACTGGGGCAGGGCACAATGTATCACAATTATGTTAGAATATGGTCATATTTCCCATTCTTACAACAAATCTTGTTCCCTGGTGGATTTAAAAGACTTGCTCAACTACTGCCTTGTGCTTGCGCATCAGCTCACTTACAGTTTACAAAGTAAAAGAGGCTGACACAGAATAAATTAAAACACTTCGTGTGGTCCTTTAAGAGTGAAAATGAAAGAAAAGAAGATTATACAGAACAAAGTGATGGCTTTTGTGTGGGGTGTGCTCTTTGTAAGACTGAAAATGAAAGTAAACGTTGTTCAGTCTGCTCTTGATATCTGAAACAGGCATCAGGCAATGACACCGGTATGATATAATATCTTCGTGTTTGTTTTCTGACAGTAATTCTCAGTTATTATAGTTTCTGCAATTATAATTATTTATAGTCATTATAGTTTCAGTCTTGTACAGTTTACTGAGTGATAGTTAAGAGTAATGAGACGCTTTGGGGTGAATATGTAATGCAGGACTGCCAGCTGAATGAGGAAGTTAGGTTTAATCTCACATTCACATTTTATGTCTAACTTGAAACAACCTCCTGACCAAATTAGAGCATTCATAAAGTTTTCTACAACTGCTTCTACCCTTCCAGCTCTCTCTGGTTAAAGAAATGTCAGGTTTCTGTGTTTTTAATAATGATGGATCAGTTCTGGAGCTGGGTGGTGTCCTATGTATAAAGGTTGTGTATACATAAAAATGATGCTCAGCAGCAATCTACATAAAGATCAATATTTATGAAAGTGAAATGAGAGAATGTACGCACTCTTCCACAACCTATGGAGGTGATGTTGGTCTACTTATATTTGAGAGAGAATGGGGATTTCAAACAACCGGAAGAAAATGGAGGCAGGTAGAGTGCAGAATGAACGTGTCGTGAAGAGTCTGTTCGTGAAAAATCCAACAAAAGAAAAGAGCAAATTCAAGTTTGTTTGTTTTTAATACATAACCAAGTTGAATGTACATTTCTGTTGTCAGTGCAAATGATCTCATTATGACTTCACTGGGTAGAGTAATTATTGGGATTAAATAATAATAAAATAAGAATTAAGAGTAAGTACAGGGGTAAATGCCTTGGTTTTTTGATTGTGAGGCCATTTTGATTATATACAGAAATTCATTATTCACACATTAACAAAAACATGAAACCAGCTGATTTAATAAAATAAAATATTATTTCTAGAACTGTATTTACATCTACTTAATATTTCAGCTTAGTCTAATCATTTTGTAAGCAAAAACATAAATGTGAATTATCATCTCATTGTTGAAAAATACTTGAATGGACCTGTTTGACAGAATAATGCCCTTTTACTCCCTGTGCAAAACCGCTGAAATATAACAATGCTGACACTATCGGCTGCAGGACAACTAAACTGAAGGCCTGGACACAACACATTCTGGAAATACCACTGTCTTTGCACCATGGCACTATCAGAGGGAGCCATATAGTCATTCATAATCATGCACACCCATACATTATCTAAGCCACTTATCCTCCTCGGTTGCAGGGGATGCTGGAGTCTATCCCAGCAGTCATTGGGCGGAAGGCAGGAAATACCCCGGACAGGCCGTCATTCATAATAAACCAACAGAAATCAGTTTCATGAAGTGTTCCCAAATAAGTTTCAAAGTTTTACTCAAAATTACTAAAAGAACACTCAAAACATTGCACATAGGTAGTAAGACAAGCTAAACATAATAATTAAAAAAAAAAGACACAGAAAATGGTGTGCAATCAGCTGAGATTCATTTAAAGCATTACAATGTTAAATACTTGTACATACAAATATTTATTCCCTATGTTCAAAATATTCACTTATTTCTTCTTTTAGCTTCCAAAATGAGTTGGAAAAAAGGTAAGCAGTGGGTTCTACTGGCTGCTGGATCCAAAGACTGGAAAAATTACAGACATCAGGTATGCTTATTGCTTATTACAGTTTAAGTAAATTTTAAAATTAGTTAATGTCTCACACCACTTATAATTAAATATTTTCTTTAGCGATTTATGTTATAACATGATTTAGGTTTTAGTTTCTCCCTTTCTCCCTTTCTCCCTTCACATTTTTTTCTTTATTCATTAGGCGAATGTCTGCCATGCTTATCAAATGGTTCACCATAATGGCATTCCAGATGAGCAGGTTGTGGTGATGATGTATGATGATATAGCTTACCATGAAGAGTGAGTATATGGTTTTGTGGAGAAATGGCTTTATATAATGCCTTTATTTGTAAACTGAAATGATGTTTGTGTAGTTAAGACAGGAAGCAGAAAGACTCCAGCTTTTCTTTTTCTCAACAGAAACCCATATCCAGGAGAAATAATCAATGAGCCTAACGGCCCAAATGTTTACCCAGGAGTTCTGAAGGACTACACTGGAGATGTATGTGCTCTTTAAAACTTCCATTTCATTTCAGCCTGTACGCTGCCTGATTATACTTCTGATTACTTTGCTATGTGAGCAACTGTTATGAATTTGCAGACTGGCATGTGGGAACACATGGTATAGCACTACAGACATAAGGAACCATTTATTATTATATCTTTATATCACAACATTTACACCAGTTTCTTTTTTACATTACAACATTTATGTGCTAGTGAGCTCAAAAACACAAAAAAGGCCCGGAGGATCACAGAAAACATCTGTAGTAGATGACAGAAGATTTTTTTCCCTGAGAAGAAAACCACCTTCACAACATCTGGTCAGATCAAGAACACCCTCTAGGACAGGGGTCCGCAATAAGCAGCTGCGGAGCCACATGCGGCTCTTTAACTGCCCTGTTGTGGCTCTAAAGCAGAATTTGATTTTAGGTAAAAATAAAATAATCCTCTGATAATGATACTGAGACTGACAAAGCCACGAACTGCTGCCATGGCCTCCACAATCCCAACTGTTGCTGCAGAGCTATTGGTAACAGAACCTGTAGAAGAAGGGAGACAAGAGATGCTGGGACCCAGCTTTGCTCATCTAAAATTGCTGAATAGATGTAGGCATCCTTACTTAAAATAGGCCCTGAATCATGTCAGAACAAAGCTGTGAATGTTGCTCAATTGTAAACCAGATCACCAGAAGAGGTACTTCTCCAAAGATAATTAGCAAATGGCAAGTAAATATCAAGAGTGTGCCTGCTATTTTTACCGCCCAATGCACAGTAAAAGTAGTGTTTTGTTTCACTTTTAGACTATTTATGACTTGTTGCTGTTCTAAAAATTACCTCTTACCTCTTGTTAGGTGCATTTTTGATCCTACCAAGCATGCACATAACATTAGAGTAGTAACTTCATGTTTCAAACATTTTATCGCAATTTTAATGTTAATTCTGTATAGATTCAACTTAATATTACTATTCACCCCCGATAAGATGATTTAGGCTGTCAAAATATCTGAATTGTTCTGCTGGTAACATTTTATCATAAAGAGATTTAGGCTGTCAAAATTTACTACCCTTACATTTCGAAGCTGGTAGCATTTCCTGATAGGGTGATTTAGACTCTCAAAATATTCTACTTGTAGTTTTGATGCTGGTAGCATTTGCAAAATGTCCTGCATGTTAGGGCTGCATGGTTAATTATATTTTTATTGTTATCAGAATATAATTTTTCCATGATGACATATCATCAAGAGCTGAAATGACAGAACAGATTACCTCATATTCGCAGTGCCAGAGAGATGTCATTATATTACAATTATTCTCACACCCTGTATTAAGCGTGTGAGGCAGTAATGGCTCTTTTCCAAAACTGGCACTGGTCCAGATGAGTTGTATTGACTCCACACACACGTCCTACTCCATCTCGTCTCCAGGCTTTTTATTTTATTGTTCTGTTTTAAAACACAAGTACAAATATGTACTTTTTACCTGGAAAAAACTTTATTTAAGGTTCACAATTGGACCTTAAAACCACTGTTGTACCTTTGAGGGTACATTTACATTGTTTGTACCTTAATGAACAAAAAATGTACCTGCACAATACTTTTATTCTAACAGTGTTGTGTATTAAGAAATTGTTGTGTATATGTTATAACTGGCTGCAGTGTTTGTGTTGTTCTTGAGTTATCTTGTTGAGTAATTTATCACCTGTATTACATCACTCGGTTTCTTTTCAAGCTTCAGTGTGTGTGTGTGTGTGTGTGTGTGTGTGTGTGTGTGTGTGTGCATCATTATTATGTTTTTCTGTTTCACCCAGCAGTAGCATTACTTTCCCTTGGTATTTTCTCATCTGTCTAGTAGTAGATAGATATGATGTTTGTGGTTGTTTTTTCATGGGAGGGGGCTTTTAAAGTGTAGCCTAGGGGCCCCTGATCACCTTAATCCACCAATGATGGTGGAGGTAGTGTCATGGTATGGACATGTATGGCTCCAGTGGAACTGTATTAACTGAGACTGACTGCTTTTTCTGTTGTGACTGTTTGCTTAGTTATTCATTTTGACAGCTGACAACAGCAACAAGGCGAAGTGTATAGGGCTGTAATATCTGTTTAGATTCAGTCAAATGTTTCAAAATTCATTGGTCAGCACTTCACTGTGCAGATGGACAATGACCTGAAGCATACTGTGAAAGCAACCTAAGAATTTTTAAGCCAAAGAAGTGGAAGGATTTGCAGTGGCCAAGTCAATCACCTGATTTTACTACAATTGAGCATAAACTGAAGGTAAAACACCCCTAAAGAACTAAAGTCAGCTGCAGTAAAAGCCTATCAGATCATCACTAGAGAAGAAACCCAGCATCTGGTGATGTCTGTGGGTTCCAGGCTTCAGGCATTCATTAACTACAAAGGATTTGCAAGTATAAAAAAATAAAAGTGGATGACTATGTAGTTTGTCCAATTACTTTTGAGCCCCTAAAGGGGGGGGGCTGTATATGAAAATAGTTGTAGTTCCTACACTGTTCACCTGATTTGGAGGTAAAATCTGTCTATGCCTTCATCCATTCATCCACCTACATGTTCTTTACAGGATGTATCCGCTCGTAACTTTCTAGCTGTGCTCCGTGGAGATGAAGCAGGTGTTGACAATAAGGCAAGAAGACCAAAAAAGGTCTTAAAAAGGTAATTTTCTCAGTTGAGCGAATTAGTTTAAAACAAAAACAAAGGGTTAAAAAAAAGTCATTTTAATGGACTGTCCCACTCTCTTTCTCAACAGTGATCAAAATGATACAATTTTCATCTATCTGTCAGACCATGGCAGTTCAGGACAATTTGGCTTTCCCAAGAAACCTGTAAGATGAGTTTAGTTCGTGTTCAGCATTTGACACATTTAAAAAAAATAAATAAATCAACCTTTCAACATTTTATCATTTCAGCTTTATGCATCTGACCTTGCTGGCACCGTAAATATGATGTCCCGACACCAGCAGTTCTCAAAGGTCAGTAATCAACTACCGCAATGTTTCATGCTTTTGTTTTTTGTTGTTTTTTTTTAAGAAACATAATTTACATTGTTATATGTAACATTGCAGATGGTGATTTACATAGAAAGCTGTGAATCTGGATCAATGATTGAACATCTCCCAGGAAACGTACAGGGCAAGTTTTATTTTGACTGTAACTACTAAACTAGTATAAAAGAATAAAGTTTAGTTCCACAGATGTGTCCTCAGTACCCCCAGCCACCACATAGATTTATTAAACTCTTTCACCAACCCACTTAATGAAACATGGACTAGCCAAACTAGGTATTTGGAAATGGTCTGGAATCATTAAACACACACACTGACATACATAAAGCACTATTCTTATGTTGATGTTGTTTGTATTATTCTAATATTAGTGTTCTTCTGAGCAAATAATTGCTTGCTGCCCAGATAAATAGCTTTTTAAATCCTTTGTGCAGCTAGTACAGTGACTGAAGAAGATTCAAGTTTTCATGCTTTTATCTTTTGTCCTCTAGTTTATGGAGTGTCTGCCTCCACTCCATATCAGTCCCACCATGCCTGTTTTTATGATGAAGTCAGATGTACATTTCTTGCTGGTGAATTCACTTCATACTGGCTGTTACACTGCAAAATGGTCAGTTATGATTTTTTGCTTGACCCCCATTAAAACAAACAGTAAATCAATAAATGTTTATTTCAGTGAAAGTATAGCACATTTTCAAAAGATCTTAACTGCTTATCTATTTCTTCTTTAAACAGTCTGACCTCACTAGGACAACTTTCCAGGATCAGTTTGATTATTTGAAGGAGAAGGTCAAAAATTCTACACCTTGTCAATACGGCAACAATGTAAGTACAAACTTACAACAGAATTCCAAATTAACCCCTTGAACCCTCAGCTCATTATTTAGTTAACAGTATTAAGATTTATTATTTAGTAATCATCATAAATTGTAAACTACAAATCCAATTCCAAAAATGTTGGGACGGTACGTGAAATGCAAATAAGAACCGAAAGCAGTGATTTGTAAATCCACTTTGAGCTGTATTTAAACAAAAGAAGTACAAACACAAGATATTTAATGTTTTATCAACTTCATTGCTTTTTGTGGACATATGCTCATTCTGGAACTGATGCCTGCAACATGTTCCAAAAAAGTTGAGACAGGGGCAGTTTAAAACTGGGAATGTTGTGAAATGTTCAGAAAACATCTTTAACAGGGGACGTAATGTGTTGGAATTGAAGAAGCATCCAGGAAAGGCCTAGTCCTTTATGAGGATACATTGCGGCTCACCACTTTGCCAAAAAATACATCAAAAACAGCAAATACCCCAGCTGACAACAGTCCTCAACAAGCGTTTGCAAAGTTTTTAGGTATTTCATGCTCTACAGTGCATGTTATCAAAAGATTCAGGAAATCCAGAAACATTAGTGTGTGAAAAGCAAGGCCAAAAACCAAAACTGAATGTTTAGTCAAACACTAAAAAGTTGCGAAGATGAACTCGCTTCTCTTTCTAATTTTCCTGTTCCACCTTAAATGGTGCCACATTTACCTTCGGCGCCTCAGTCAGAATTTAAGGTGGAACGGGAAAGTTCAGCAAGAAGCTGGAGAATGAGAAGCGATTTCAGCCTCGTAAAACAGCCGATAGCTGAAAGACATTTAACAAGAAACTATTCAACTTTTGAGGAAAAGTTTTCTGGCGGAGATGGAAGAAAAGCGGCTATAGCTAAAGCTTAAAGCAGAGTAGAGCAGGTCCGCGTTTTCATTTATATTGTTTAGTATATACTAGGACATTAACACACCCTGAGACATACTGGACATTAAATGTTGTGGCTCCCAAGGTGGTTTGATTTTTGTTGAAAGGACAAAATGTCTCTTCTTAACATTTGTGTTGTGACTCCTGACCTAACCTGGCTTTTAATGCAGAGGGAGCCGGTCGGATTTCTCGCTCATCCCGTTGTGTTTTTGCTGTGTGCCGCCACAGACTGTCCGGGTGCTGCACTTCCGAACTTCCAAGTTCCGCCCTTTGCGTTCCGTCAACATTACGTTATAAATTAAATATTTAGAAAATCGATTTTTGAGGTTGAATGAATCGATTCAGAATCGTGCACGTCCGCATCGCGATGCATCTAAGAATTTTTTCCCGCACCCCTAATGTTCTCTGGGCCAAAGTAGTAAAAGGACCATCCATATTGTTACCAATGTAAAGTTCAAAAGCCAGGGTCTGTCATGATATGGAGATGTGTTAGTGGGTAACTTGCACATTTGTAAAACCACAATTAACTGAAAGACACATACACATATTGTAGCAGCATTTGCTGTGTTTTAGATGCCATCTGTGCTTTATTTCAACATGACAATGGCAAGAAACATTCTATATGTGTTACAACAGAATGGCTGTGTAATCAAATCAATAAAGTTCATAAAGTAAAACATCAAATATCAGGTTTTAGCACTGCTTTAAATTTAAGGTTAAACAGAATTTACTAACTGGTTTTGTAACATAAGGTAACTGGGTTTGTAATATATAAGTAATCAGACTAAGAAAATCAATGAAAAGCTTTTACACGAATAAACATAAAACAAAGCATCGCTTTCTTTTTTTCACACCTTTCTCCAGGAGCTTAGCAAACTCTTCATCAGTGACTTTTTGGGCTGTCCTGACTCCAGAACTCAGGCAGAGCATGCTAGTCGAGCTGAAAACTTCAAACTAACACATCTCACCCCATCCCATGAAGTCCCACTGATAATTCTACAAAACCAAATTCAGAGAGAAAAGCACCCTGACAAAAAGAGAGCTCTACAGAGAGAGTACGACAAGCTTCTGGGGGTAAGGATTGATGCCAGTCCCACTGAACTGACATATTTACTTCTTATTTTACTGTTCTGTTTCATAGCCATGACCAGCTTTATTATTCATTTTACCAGTTTTGAACAGCTTTCTTATTCATTTTTCTTAAACATTCGCCCAGTGTGCAATCCCCATCCATAATTATTTAATTCACAAATTCAGTTTCACTGCAGCGATTAAATCATATGAATATCCCTTATTATTTTTCAGAGAAGAAGTAGGATCGAAAGGGCTGTGCATAACATTCTAAAGCTTACATGCCCTGAACGAGGCCTCACAGTACTGGTAGAGAGACGTCCACTAAATCGACTGGACGATATGAAAGATGTAGCAGAGCATTTCAGACAGACCTTCAGTAAGTGGCATGAGGAGCAGGTGAGTTGTGGCTTTTTCATGTTTTTCATATAACCAAATACAACCTCAGCTTTATGATATTACATAAAATATCAATGAGTTGATTTTTTGGCTACTCTTGCATGAAAGACAATCAAGGTTTCTCTTGTTTTCTCTCTCTCTCATTCATTCTAGGACGATTGCTTTGTTCTGACATATATGCATGTATTTGTCAGCCTAATTGAGTCTGGGGTGAAGGTTTCCAGGTAAGTCAGAAAAACCCCTATTAAAACTGAATACAGTCATTTTCAGCTTGACTTAGATTGAAGAGAAATGTGAATTACTGAACATCCTGAATTGTTTTCAGTCTTTATACCTATGTTGAGCATGCTGACAACAGTCTCTACTGCTGTGTTAAACCAGTCTTCATATTTTTTTTAGGATTAAAGAGGCTATAACTCATGTGCGCTTTTTGCAATGATTCCATGAATGCATATGACCACGCAGTCCATCATCTGTTCAACACTGAAGCTTGTGCTATCCTGTACTGCTGATAAACTCCTGCTTCAGCAATCATCAATGAAGATGATGTTCATAGTAATTGTACATTGCAGATATAGTTTTAATGCTATTATTTTACAACACAGTATCCCAGTGTCAGATATTAGATACTCTCTAATGCATCTAATGGCCGAATCCTTTCACTTTTTGTGTGTGTGTGTGTCTGTGTGTGTGTGTGTGTGTGTGTGTGTGTACACCCACAATTTGTACTTTTCATGACTCGATTAACAATATCAATCCACTTCTTACACATATGGGATTTTTGGTGAAAAGCAAAAGAAATGAGATTTTTACTCCTAACGCGGATATTTCTGATATCGTTGATATCTGTTTACTATTCAGTTCAATTCAAATTTATTAACAGGCATCTTCGCAAAGTGGACAGAGTGCATGAAGGTTTTGGTTTGGTTTGACTTCAGCCTTGTGTATCCTCCATGTTTCGTTTAATTCTTTATCTTTTTACTCGCTAGTTTGGCCAATGAATATCCACACATGTAATTGTATACAGATAATAAAAATGCATTCCATTGACCCTTGACCCTAGTGTTTAATTTCAGTTTACCACAATTGTCTAGGTTAGTAAACAGTTACTCTAGTATTAGGACATTAAAGTTTTTTTAGTGTGAAAAATATGTTTAATTTTCCATTCTGTAAATTAGAATAATTGAGGATGTGGAAAGAAATTCTGCGACAGTGTTCTATTTCTCATATGACACAGTGGTTTTATGTGGTTCAGAAAAAGGTTAAATCATCTTTCCTTCATCCTGTAGGAAGTTAAATATTTTCCTAAAGGCAGAAAACTTGTACAGAGATAAAAACTGATGATGGTGGTATGTAAAGTAGAACTAGAGATTTGCACAGCAGATTTTCTGCACTGCTCTTAAGAACCGATGTACATTACATATAATATGTTTCTTACACTTACATGTAATATAAACATTGGTTTATAAGTTGCATGTACATGTAAATATAAAATATATAGATGGTTGCAGTAAACATTTGTAAATAATGTTAGGTTTTTGTATTGCTGAATGTTAATATGTAATAATGTAACACACTTTGCAGCATTATGTATGAAAATATGAAAGAGTATAGAGTAAAATATGATTATGTGAATAACTGATAATCTTTACAAGTAAATTTAATAATCTTGTATCTGATGTCTTTCTCTGTAGCCTCTTGACAGGAAGCTATATGAAAGTTTAAAAAAATCTGAAGAATTCTGAACGCTTAAATAAGATCAGACCTTCGTTTAAGTTTTAACAATAAAGATAACCCAATAAAACAAATAACATTCGCAATTATACAGTTTTTCATTCATTTATTGAACAAAACGACCACACTCTATGTGCATCTGAAAAATATTTGCCAGTGCTTGGACTGGAAGACGTTCCAATATGGAGTTCGTTTTGTGTCAAAATGTTTGAAAGAAGATCCTGATGTTTGAGAGAGGAATGTTCCGGTTTGAGAGGACAGCGGTGCTCTGAGTGCGCAGCTAATGAACTTGAATGCACTTGTCAGCATGAAGTGCGCAGGTAAACACCTCGGATCTGCTCAACAAAACACTTTGGTTTCATTCAAAACTTGAAAATCTGCACAACAATGTTTTTCCCTCTCAGAACTCGAACGTGCAAAACACTCCGGTTTTCACTCAAAACTGGAAAAACTGCTCAATCATGCTCTTCACCTTCAAAACTCGCACGTGCGCGCAAATCATTTCTGTTCTCAGCTCCGCAACGCGCGCTCAACTTTCACATCTGCTCGCTGTAAAATGTCTGAACGTTTGTGCCAAAACTCCAGCCAATCAGAGCTATAGAAGATAAATATACAGGATTAACAAGATGAGCCTATGAAGACAAGCGCCATAGGAGAGTTCAGTAGAACACTGTTAGCCACTGTTAGCTACAGTCAAAGAAACCTTGCTAGCAGCTTAGTAGATCAATGTTAAGCTATTTGAAGTGAGCTACCGTTAAGCCTCTGGTAGGGAACAAATGGAGCTACCAATGTTAGCAAGAGCTACCAATGTTAGTTAGATTAATACATTATTATTTATGATGAGCATTACTGATAAATCGTTTCTATTCATTTGCTACAAGAAAGCTAGAAACCGTCTAGCTAATGTCAAGGCTACAAGCACACTAGCTGACTCAGTACCACAGCCATGAACGTGCCTTGACCAATTGGCATAAAGCTGCTTAAGAAAAGGTGCCATGATTGGTGCGCTGGCAGGAATCGCCCTTCGGCAGCTGTTATGTGGAGGAATAAGACAAAAGAAGATCT
>NW_023495738.1:0-2500 GCF_904425465.1 Colossoma macropomum
GTGTGTGTGTGTGTGTGTGTGGAGCAGATGCTGTAGTGTATGCGTAGCTGCTTGTGTGTGTAGTTGTTGGTTGGTCAGTAGATGTTATAAACTGTCTGTAGTCACGACCTTTAATTACAGACATTACAGCCGTTATATGTGTGTGTATAGTGTGTGTGTGTATAGTGTGAGTGTGTGTGTGTGTATAGTGTGTGTGTGTGGGTGTCACTGTAGTGAATCCGTAGCTGCTTGTGTGTGTGTATGAGTGTGTGTGTGTGTGTGTGTGTGTATAGTGTGTGTGAGAGAGTGTGTGTGTATAGTGTGTGTGTATAGTGTGTGTGTTTGTGTGTGTGTGTCTATAGTGTGTGTGTATAGTGTGTGTGTGTGTGTGTGTGTGTCTATAGTGTGTGTGTATAGTGTGTGTGTGTGTGTGTGGAGCAGATGCTGTAGTGAATCCGTAGCTGCTTGTGTGTGTAGTTGTCGTTTGGCTGCAGTACAGGTTATAAACTGTCTGTAGTCACGACCTTTAATTACAGACATTACAGCCGTTATATGTGTGTGTATAGCATGTGTGTGTGTGTGTGTGTGTGTGTGTGTATGAGTGTGTGTGTGTGTGTGTGTGTATAGTGTGTGTGAGAGAGTGTGTGTGTGTGTGTGTGTGTTTGTGTGTGTGTGTGTGTATAGTGTGTGTGTATAGTGTGTGTGTTTGTGTGTGTGTGTGTATAGTGTGTGTGTATAGTGTGTGTGTGTGTGTGTGTGGAGCAGATGCTGTAGTGTATGCGTAGCTGCTTGTGTGTGTAATTGTCGGTTGGTCAGTAGATGTTATAAACTGTCTGTAGTCACGACCTTTAATTACAGACATTACAGCCGTTATATGTGTGTGTATAGCATGTGTGTGTGTGTAAAGAAAGGAGAAGAGGAGAGAACTGAGATCTCCTCAGTATCTTATCAGTGAGATCAGATGGAAAGACAGAGGAGACTCTAACTGAAGTCTCTTCTGCAGCTCAGATGTTTCTCCTGAGAAATAGAGCTCAGTGTCTCCTCAAACTATAAGAGATCTCAATAGAGTCACACATTGTGCTCAGATGTGAAGATAATAACACTCGTATTTGTCTGTATTTGAACTCTCATCTCTCCTTTACCTCTCCTGCATCTCATGCGTTCTTTTGGTCTAATGTTGCTGCCCCTGAGGAATATTCTATACATTCCAGGGCAGCCAATCAGAACACAAGTCATAAATGAACAACAACAGCCTGTTTAGTTTTCATATTGAGAATATTGTCATGTAAAAATGCATCATGACTGCTTTGGTTACCACACAGATGTTGCAAGTGGAAAAACAATCTTTAAACTCTTCAGAGACTCTTCTAGAACATTTCACATCAAACCAACAGCTGTGTTCACACCTTAACCATTCAGGTGTGCAGAAACTTCTAAAAATTGGTGGGATTTCCCTTTAATAGCCTTTTTCATGTCTTCTTTAACTCTTATACGCTTCATATTCATCTCCTTATCAGCAGCACTAAAGTCTTGATTGTCCACTTCCTTATCCACACTCTTAAAAAGGACGGTTCTTCAAGGGTTCTTTACTAAAGAAAATCCCTCTGTATAGAACCATGAACACTCACAGAACCTTGTACGTGGTTCTATATAGAATCTTTTTGAAAATGGTTTATATAGCACCCTAAAGGATTCTTCTACAAAGGGTTCTTTCAGGCTTGTAACAATAGAACAGCGCTTTTAGGTGCTATTTAAAACCTTTTCAAAAAGGTTCTATACAGAACCCTCTGTAGCACATTCATGCACATTCTCCATCAATCTGAAGAACCCTTTCATGGTGCAAAGAACCCTTTAACCATGCAGTAGGTTCTTTCAGTGTTTATGGTTCTATATAGAGCCGTTTTCTTTACTACAGAACCTTTGGAGGACCGTGTTTTTTAAGTGTGTACTGTGGTCAGTGCTGCTCTGGCGCTCGTGAACGTTTCTACTGTGTCGACTGTGACGATCTCACACTGAGCTTTCTGGACGATGGAGAATCTGTTCATACAGAACTCTGACTGCGTGTGTTTCCTCATCGCTGTGGGCCGCTGGCTCTGATTGGTCAGTGTGGAGGAAGAGTAGTGCAGTGTGACCCCCTGTTGCGGCTGCAGATGGTCAGATGGTAAAAGCAGGAGCTTCAGTCTGTTGTATAAATACACCATCATCAGAGAACGAGGCGCTTCCCTGAGTCTGAGTGGGGTTCTGTGAGGAACACAGCAGCTGATAATGACTGTAATAGAGCGTTTATCTATTAGAACAACAGAGGAACACAGTGAGAACCGTCACTGATAGACAGACAGACAGAGAGACACTTAGATATACAGAGGAACACAGTGAGAACCGTCACTGATAGACAGACAGACAGACACTTAGATATACAGAGGAACACAGTGAGAACCATCACTGATAGACAGACAGACAGACACTTAGATATACAGAGGAACACAGTGAGAACCATCACTGATAGACAGACAGACAGACA
>NW_023495738.1:7500-65193 GCF_904425465.1 Colossoma macropomum
GTGCTGGGAGAAGCCATGCAGAAATTCGGCCGAGAGCTCGGAGAGGAGTCCAGCTTTGGTAACACACACACACACACACACACACATACACACACACACACACACTGATACACAAACGGTTAAACCACTTTAAACAGCACCTGACACAGCCTTCATCCTCCTCTGCTTCATTTTCCTGCTCAGCTCTTTCACACTCGAAACCTGGGACATTACCTGGAGACTCTTACCTGCTTACACTTTTACAGAGAAGCAGCCCTGCATGCAGCAGGCGTAGAATATTCCTGCTTCTCTCCAGAATGATGTACCAAACACACTCCAATAATGTCTTCACTTGTGAAACTAAACTGAAAATGCTAGACGTGAGACCGCCCGCTGATTTCCTGGGTGTTGTACGAGGCCTCGTCTTGTCAATCTTACCAGGATTTTACCTCCAGCTTGCTTTCACACTAAGGCCCAATCCCATTTCTTCTTTTCACCCCTACCCCTTGTTTTTGAGGGTCTCCTTGTCTCTTGGAACTGAGTTACAGGGTAGTGGTTGAAGTCTTCCCTCTGAAATGAGACCCTCAAATAAATAGAGCATCACTTCATTAACAGCTACCAGCGCTGCTCTGTAGGTGACCCTGCCAGTCTGCAGTGACAGCAGAGGAGGGTAAAGTTCAGCTCCTCACTGCTGGGCTTTAGTTACATTTAGGGCATCATATGATCTTCAAATAGGGGGCAATTATTTATTATCACCCACCCCTAATTCTTCAGTGATATGAAGCTGAAGTCAGATATTCTCCAGATTCTCATCTGAATTTTCCTGTTCCACCTTAAATGGTGCAGCAGTTACATTCTGGTGCTTCAGGCGTCAGAACTGCTGGACTATTTAAGGTGGAACAGGAAAGTTAGTTCGCTAGCTACGGAGACATTAGCATGCTATTGGCGATTTTTATGCTTGTTATGAAAAAAATGACTGTAAACCACTTAAATGTCATTAAACTAAGATAATACAGTGGTTATTGTAATTTTTTAACTGAGAAAATTCTCACATTTGTGGGTTTCTTTGGTCTCTTGTTCTCCATCTTGCTGGTTTTTCTTTTTTTCTCATATCAGTCTGTTTGGAGTCTCTGAAAATCCTCCGTATGGAGGGTTCATGTAGCCCCAACACTTCACCCCACCCCTCTATCTCAACAAGAATCGGGACACCCGACCCCTAGACAAGAACACCCAAAACAGAGGGCTAAGGGCTGAGTGGTCAGGGCGAGGGGTGAAATGGGACTGGGCCTCAACCTCTTCCCTTTTAACTAGCATTAAATTCTCAAGTAAATGTGAGTGAAAGTCAGATGGAGACACTGCATCTTGCCTGGTGTCCCTGCCCACATTTCACACAGTGTTTTGTTTTTTTTTACGTCTGGTCGGACAATTAATCAGAAAATATTTTCTCCATCTCCTTTCCCCACGTGCTCTCTCTCTCTCTCTCTCTCTCTCTCTCTCTGTCTCTCTCTCTCAGGCCTGGCTCTGATCGATGCGGGCGAGGCGATGCGGGAGCTGGGGGAGGTGAAAGATGCATTAGATATGGAGGTCAAACAGAACTTCATCGACCCGCTACAGAACCTGCACGACAAGGACATCAAAGAGATCCAGGTAAAGTAAACCCACTGTTCACCACTCAGTCTGCCAGGAGTGTGGACCCAGAGGAGATCTGTTTGGACATAGGTGTTCCTCGCCTGTTACTCTGAGCTCTGATTGGTTGATTTAAAATAACTTGGCCAGTTGTCTTCTACTGTATCTGATTTCAATTTAATGAATCGTTTGGTTTTATGTCACCATATTATAAAAAAGCCTAGAACCACAGAAATGCTGGGTCTGGCTGGTAAAGCACAAGATTATTAGTGAAATTTAAAAACTGTCAGTGTATCATGGAGTGTTTGGACGTGCCCTTATGACAGAATCTTCTTAAGCCTGAAATCTTAATGTTGATGATGAAATATTACAGTGATGGTGGTGAATAATGAGGAGGCGGAGCTGAACGTGTGTCTGTTTATTAGGAGGAGTAACGTTAGCACACTCGGCTAAAGCGTTTGGGAAATGGAGACTGAAACTGGGGAGCGGTGACGCTCTGATAAACAGCAGGGGGCGCTCTCACAGTATTCACTACTTACAGTTCATCACACTTTAGTTTAGTTTGACCTTTTTTTACTTCAGTAACGTTGGCTGTCTGGCTGACTAGCTTGATTATTTTGATTGCGTGTTCATGTGTGTATGGTCAGTAATAGACATGACAGCTCATTGTCGACCTCGATTGAGCAGGTTAAGATTTCCTAAGTGGAGATAAGACGCTGTAAGATAAGATAAGATTCCTAAATAAACATCAGATTTGCTTCTGTAATACGAATCTAGTGAAACATCTTATCTTGACCCTTCAGATCTTAAGAGAAGAAGGCAGGAAGTTTCTGTAATTCGGTTTCATGTTGGTCTAAACGGTCCTGACTGAAGCTCCCAGTGTCTGTTTTGTGTGTCCAGCACCATCTAAAGAAGATGGAGGGTCGGCGTTTGGATTTTGACTACAAGAAGAAGCGTCAGGGCAAAGTGACCGATGAGGAGATCAAGCAGGCGCTGGAGAAGTTTGACGAGTCCAAAGAGATCGCGGAGCGGAGCATGTTCAACCTGCTGGAGAGCGATGTAGGATATTCTCTCCTTCTACCCTCTCTGTTCTTCCTCTCTCACCCCTTTATCTCCTTATTTCAGCTGCTACATATCTCATCCTTCAGTCTGCTCTCTCTCCCTACGTTCACTAATAATCTCTCCTCTACACCAACAGTGCATTTCTGATATGATGAATATGTATATGGACATGTGTTCTGCGTATGTGTGTGTGTGTGTGTGTGCTTCTGTGTGTGTGTGTGTCTGTGTGTCTGTGTGTGTGTGTGTGTGTGTCTGTGCGTGTGTGTGTGTGTGTCTGTGTGTGTGTGTGTGTGTGTGTCTGTGTGTGTGTGTGTGTGTGTGTGTGTGTGTACGTGTGTGTCTGTGTGTGTGTGTGTGTGTCTGTGTGCGTGTGTGTGTGTGTGTGTGTGTGTGTGTGTGTCTGTGTGTGTGTGTGTGTGTGTCTGTGTGTGTGTGTGTGCAGATAGAGCAGGTGAGTCAGCTGGCAGCGCTGGTCAGAGCTCAGCTGGACTATCACAGGCAGGCCACTGATGTCCTACAGCAGCTCTCAAGCAAGATGGAGGAGAGGTAAGTGTACAACAACTCCCACAATCCACCTGTGATCTTTGAATGAAAATGCTAGATTAAGGATGATTGTAACTTCATCTCCAGCTTACCTGATCCTAAACTTACTGACTCCACATCAGAGACTGAAATGACAGTGGTGTCCCTCATTAATGTAGAGACACCAGGATGGAATTAAACGAGAACAGTTTGACCTCCTTTAGAGACGAGGACAGAAATAATAAATCCTGTGAACTTGAGCACTTTCTGACGTAGCCCCGATGGCTGACCCTGAGCAGGACAAACACAGAAATCATCAATTCTTAGATTCGTATTCTGGAAAAAATAGCATAAATGTGAATGAAACAATTAGGATATCAGTCAGAATACAGTTAAACTCCGTTTATCACTACATGTCACTAAATGAAAAACGATGGTTCTTCAAGGGTTCTTTAGTACAGAAAATGGTTCTATATAGAACCATGAACACTCAGAGAACCCTTTACATGCTTAAATGGTTCTTTACATGGTAAAATGGTTCTTCAGATTGATGGAGAATGTGCTGTTGGTTGTGATTGTTCTATATAGAACCTTTTTGAAAAGAGTTCTATATAGCAGCAAAAAGGGTTCCTCTATTGTAACAAGCCTGATACGATAACAATAGAACCTTTTAATCATGCAGAGTGTTCATGATTGAAAATGAACTGTCAGCTCAGTGTGTGTGTGTGTGTGTGTGTAAACGTGTGTGTGTGTGTGTGTGTGTGTGTGTGTGTGTTGCAGGATAAAAGAGGCCTCCAGCAAGCCGAGGAATGAGTTCATTCCCAAACCACGCATGGAGCTGCAGTTACCCAGCGAGACCCACAACGGAGGAATACACACCGCTAAATCACCTGCACGATCTCCAGGTACACACACACACACACCACACACACACACACACACACACACACACACACAGACACTCTCACACACACACACACACACACTCACACACACACACACACACACACACACACACACACACTCACACACACACACACAGACCACACACACACCGACTACACACACCACACCACACAGACACTCTCCAGACACACACACACACTCACACACACACACACACACAGACACACACCACTCACACAGGCTCAGTCACTCACTGCAGCCTGATTTGTGTTGAATTTGCTCTCAGAATCAATATCTGCATATTTAATACCTCTCCCTCTTCTTTTCTCTCTCTCTCCCTCTCTCCTTTTGTCTCTCCCTCTCCTTTTCTCTCTCCCTCTCCTGTTCTCTCTCTCTCCCTCTCTCCTTTTGTCTCTCCCTCTCCTTTTCTCTCTCCCTCTCCTTTTCTCTCTCTCCCTCTTTCCTTTTCTCTCTCCCTCTCTCCTTTTGTCTCTCCCTCTCATTTTTCTCTCTCTCCCTCTCTCCCCCTCTGCTCTCTCTCTCTCTCTCTCTCTCTCTCCTACTCTCTCCCACTCTCTTTCTCTCCCCCCTGCTCTCTCTCTCTCTCTCTCTCTCTCTCTCTCTCTCTCTCTCTCTCTCTCTCTTCCCTACTCTCTCCCACTCTCTCCCTCTTTCTCTCCCCCTCTCCCCTCTCTCTCTCTCTAGCTCCTCTGGATCAGCCCTGCTGCCGCGCTCTGTATGACTTTGAGCCGGAGAACGAGGGAGAGCTGGGCTTTAAGGAGGGTGACATCATCACCCTGACCAATCAGATCGACGATAACTGGTATGAGGGGATGATCCACGGCCAATCGGGGTTCTTCCCCATCAACTACGTGGACATCCTGGTGCCTCTGCCCCACTAGGCCCGGCTCACCCCCCCCGACTCCCCCCTCTGCTGTTACCTAGCGACCCAGTTCGCTTTCGCTGTGCATCTGTGCTACTCTTCACTACCGTTTCTGTTGACCCGTCGCCGTGGAGAGGGGCAGGAGGAGGATGAAGGTGATGAAGAGGACGGTGGATGAAGCCACACTCTGACGCGTCTGTGTGCCCGTGCAGTGGTCTGCTCAGAAGCAGGTGGTCCGTGTGTGTACAAGTCTCTGAAACTCTCACTGGGTTTTTGCTTTAAAGCAGAAAAAGGCTGTTCTGTTCACCCGTCGGCTCGTTTATTGTTGGGTTTGTTGTTTTGTTTCCGGAGAAGCGCCTGGAGCACTGCTGCCCTCACCTTCGCTGACCTGCAGGACCGTCGCTCCCTTCTCCCAGCGGAGACCTTCAGCCGGAGCCTGGACACCGGTCCTCTCTCACTTCATGGCTTTGGCTGTCCGTCTTCCTGCTGTCCTCTGTTTCTGACTGAATCACACTGCGCACTTTCCTCGTGACTTTGTTTTCCTCCTGCATGCGTAGTTGTAGCGTCTTTAACTGGGACCATTTGTGACTCTTTGCCGGCATTACTGGTTGGTTTGGTTGTGTTTTGTGATCACAGAGCAGGTTTCTCCCACAGACTTTCAGCAGAACCAGCTCCAATCAGCTGCTAGATCAGCTCCAGTTCACTAAGCGCTGTAGAAGCTGCTACACCAGCAAACACTGCTAGATTGGTTTGGCAACCCAAGTAAACTTGTAATCATAACAAATACTGGACAGCCAGAACTGTTTCACTGCTAGTAAGTCAACCAGCATATCACTGCTGTTGGAACAAAACCTCGTATCTCCATTTTTGTCATTTTTCAGTTTTTGACATATTTTGAAAATACCTGTTGTCCTTTACATTGTGTGTAAATTTCATGATGAATGGATGACTTAGAAAAAAGTCTGGTTCCATTGACTTACATTAAAAGTCAAGAAGGTTTTTTCCTTCTCCTGTAAAGTTACCATTTTAGAGATACAAGGTTTTGTTCCGACAGCAGTGATAAACAAGTAATCAATTTTTTACTATTTTAAAAAGTAATGATGACTAATTTTTACAGTTCTTTCACACAGTTTATACAGTCATACGGAGACAGTCGGTGAACTGGAGCTGCTACTCTTAGCCCACTTTACAAATCCAGTTTGCCTGCACTGTAGATAACACGGCAATTATGATACATACTTAAAAAACACATTTTAAGGGTAAAATATCACTAAGATGCCTGTCAATCTTGTTCTTTACGCTGATCTAAGATTTGTTTTGATGTTGCTTTTAGAAAAGGCTGACCATTTTAAAGGGAAAATCCACAAATTTCTGTCTAACTCAGTGTGTGAGATGTAATCAGAGTGACTCAGAGTGGTTTGGTGTGAAATGGTTCAGTTGTCTTTACAGTGGTGGTGATAGGAACCAGGGGTCGCCATGACTACAACACAGATATAGACATTTTATTTACTATCCAGAACCACCAGTGAACCTACACGAGTCTTCTGAGTTTATATGGAATGTTGATGATGGAAATAGTGGAAAATCTGAAATAATAAGTTTTCTTTGGGGACTATTTTGCCTCACAGCGCCCTGCATGTATCCCTCCACCATGAATGGAGTTTAAGTTCTCTAAACTATCATAAAACAGTGTCTCAGTCATCAGGCAGTGAATTCATAACCATTTCATGTAGGAACTTTCTGTGAGGGAGCTTTTAGAGGTGGACGTCTGGTTCCTATCACCACCACTGTGAACAGTTCTGACTCTAACTAAAGCTAATAGGCTAACAAGCACACTCTGTTCTTAAAGCTGATGGGGTTCAATGGTGCGTTGCTGGAAGGTGAGCAGTCACAGTGCAATACCTCGTTTCAGGGTGTGTGTGGTGTGTAAACAGTGTTAGGTTGTTATTCTGCGCTGAAGTGTTAAATGCTTAGTGTTGATTGACCGATATGATTAAAAGGGGATTTATATTCTCTGATCAATCATTCCAGATATTTACAGCAGTTATCTGTCACAGAAGTAGCTAAACTTGATCTCTGCTTTTTGCTGACCTGTAGATTCATTTAATTAGTTAAGACTTTTTAGCCGACCAAATATTAAGCGTTTAAGTGGACTTACCTGTTGCGGTGGCAGCTCTGTTCTGTCTGAGTTGGGCAGTTTGGAGACATGGAAGGACCGAAGCTTTCACATAAACTAGGACTGTCACTATTGATTATATTAGGAATCAAGTCATGTCCTGATTATTTTGACAATTTGTTGATAATAAGAGTGCAAAAGTTTGAACACACCTGGTCAAATTACAGTTTGTTGATGTTCTAAGTGACAATAACACATCGTCTACGGAGAACACGCTTCAATATAGCACTTTTTGCTAACTAGTGCACAATTTCTGTTTATTTCTGTTTAAATGCTGAGATATCGGAAAAAAATATTGTGTGTAAGTGTGCCATAACATTTGCACAGGCCACACTTTGTCTTTTTCCACCTAATATGTTAATTTAAAGTAAATGAACATTAATTGTTATTAAATGTGCAGAGGTCTGTTCTCTGTAGAGGATGTGTTACTTATTTTCTCTTAGACATGTAATTCGTCCAGGGGCGCCCAAACTTGTGCACATGACTGTAAATGGCCGTGTTTATCAGACTCAGTTTCTTACCACAAGAGGAACGAAGCAGTAGAAGAGTTTAAAAATGAATGATCACTAATCATTAGTGATTAATTTGGATGATAAATTTAATCGAGGTGTTTTTAATTGTGGTGAATCGATTAATCGTGACAGCCCCCTGCTGTCGGCCGGCCGGTGGTCTCGCTCTGTCTTTGCTAAAAAACTGCCTCTCTGAAGCAAAATCAGACGTCTGCTGGGGTCTGAGTTTGTGCTTCAGTCGTGTTGACCCTCAGGTTTCAAGCTTCTTCTGAGTGACCAAAACCAGCTTTAGACACCCCATAATATCCCCTCTCCTTCACCGTCGGTTGTGCCGTGCGGTTTGAAGCCGATCGTGCTCAGCTGTGGCGAGCGGGACCCCCGAGGTCCTGCTATTTACGCTCCTATCCTGCCAAACTCTGATTCTGTAGCTGTAGCCTGATATAAATCATATTTTTAAGAATATTTCTATAACTGATATTACGTGACGATGACATTCCAAGGTGCACAGCGTCGTGTGTGTATATGTGTCTATATGTATGTATTATACAGTATGTAGAGTTAGGTGTTCATGCTCAGTGTTGATCCTGATCGTGTAGTTTGATGACTGTAATAACGCTGCGGTTTGGTGACTGAAGCTGTAGCTGGTCAGTGTGTACAGTGTAAGAGATGAAGCCCATTAGAGTCTCTCAGACCGGCTGTTTCTCTGTATGTTACTGTAAGAGACTCATTCTGTCTGGAGTTGTGAGCTTCTGCAGTTCTTGCAGTTGATTTAAATGAAATGTAAGGCTGTGTTCAGTCTATAGTCGAGATTATAGGTGTACATTCATTTATTTATTTATTTATTTATTTATTTAGCCTTAACATGTTTTCTCATGTAATGAGAGACCAGCGAGTGTCAGTATTCTTGTGATCTTGCATTGGTGATGTCGACTGGCTTGTTGGTTTGGGTGGCGTTTCCACTGATTTGAGGTTTACTCTGCGTTTCTGTAGATCATCTAGTGTTCGTTACCTCTTTTCTGCATTTTGTGTTGGTATGAATGAGCTCAGATTTGCATGCTGAAACAGCCACTCCAGAAGACACTATTAAGGTTTTTTTAGTTAAACATGACAAATACGTTTATTATTGATGATCAGAAATAAAGTCAGAGCAGGAAAAACTTCAGAAAATATACTTTTTAATTCCGAGCGTTTCTCCGTCAGAGCTCGGCGTCGTGTTGCAGTACCTTCCTGAAGCCTGCTTGATCCTTTATGTAATATTAGCTACACCATATAGCTGATTAGCTTATCGTGTTGGGGTTCTGTTGCCGTAATGGATCCAAAAATCTGATTTGGTGCATCAAAAATAGTTGTCGCAGTCCAAAGTTGACGCAGTGAGCTTAGATTCGCATGTGCAGACGTTAGCTTGTGTGTACATATGAATGAGCTTGCATATAACGTTGACGCTAGTCTGTGTAGCGGTTCGGCTAAACATGCTGTAAGACCCTCTGAAATGAATTCAGCTGACATGAGTCCTAAACAGACTCAATCTATAAGTGTCTACATTCTGAACGGCGACCACTGAGAACTGTTTTAGTCTGTAAATCTGTAAATCCCTCTGTCCTAGTGCGATACTACACAGAGAAGACACTGAGCTGCCAGTTTATTAGGTACAGGTTTATTAGTTCCTCTCATTGGCCATTTTATCTTATAGTCCTACTAAACACTGACTTAACTACTGGGCTGCTAAGGCTAAACACAGAGAAACACGAAGAAAACACTTTTAGTTGACCCTGCAAGAATGGAAACTTTTTACAGTGTCAGCTATTTTCGTTACACCAATCAATGTTAGCATTAGCAAGATGATATTAGCCTATCCAATATCCTATAAACAGTATAAAGCAATCAGTGTCCAGCTGTCGACAGCCAATAATCAATACAGCAATAACTCTGGCCGCAGAGGCGGCTCTGTCTGCGGTAGCTGTGAGCTAAACATGCTAACTGTGTGACTGGGAATAGAACCTGGTTTCACTGAGAGATTTCACTGGGAGTGACGTTGGAGCTGGGCAGTCAGTCCAGTTCACCATCACGATTAGAATCCAAATCAGGTTATTGATGATATTTCAGTTTACATTAGTGATTAATGAGTCTGTGTGTCCTGAGAGCTGCTACTTTACTCTGATTGGTCAGTTTTTATTCCCTTTTCTATTATTAAAATGACACTAAAGGAATCATATACAGTGTATTTCTATCACCGTGGCAACAGCGACGCTGCTAGTTTATAACACAGAATGTTTTCATTAAATGTCCAGCTAGTTTTCTATCAGCACTGCTGAAGCTGATAATGTAATGATTTAATACAGCAAATAAATATCAGTTTAAATATCAAAACAGTGTATAAAAAATTAAAAATGTAAAAGACTATCAGACTGATATGCCCCGCCCACCTTCATGGAAACCAGTCAGTGATCTAAACTAAGGGGCGGGGCTTCTGCTATGGACGCACCCACTCTTAAATGACAGGTCTGTTATACTGAAGAGCTTATAGATTCTACAGGTTGTGATTTTTGGGGTTAATTTTGTTACTGAAGTGTGTTTTGTTACAAAACTGACCTGCTGGAATAAACAGTGACATCAGCTCTGGGTCAGAGTGAGACGGTACGGACCGATAGATGGTCTGTGGGTCCCTCAGGCTGTACTGGATTCCACTGACCTGCACTGAGGTCACTGCTCAGTACAATTGGTGCACCATCACTGTTTCCACTCATTTACAGCTGCCCTTATTAATCTATTAATGTACGTCCCGGCCAGCCGTTACCTCACGGGGACCGCACTGCTCTGGGGTGTGTGTGTCTGTGTGTGTGTATGTGTATGTGTGTATGTGTGTGTGTGTGTGTATGTGTGTCTGTGTGTGTGTGTGTGTGTATGTGTGTGTATGTGTCTGTGTGTGTGTGTGTGTGTGTGTGTGTATGTGTCTGTGTGTGTGTGTGTGTGTATGTGTCTGTGTCTGTGTATGTGTGTGTATGTGTCTGTGTCTGTGTGTGTGTGTGTGTGTGTGTGTGTGTGTGTGTGTATGTGTCTGTGTCTGTGTGTGTGTGTGTGTGTGTGTGTATGTGTGTGTATGTGTCTGTGTCTGTGTCGTGTGTGTGTGTGTGTGTGTGTATATGTGTGTGTGTGTGTATGTGTGTGTGTGTGTGTGTGTCTGTGTGTGTGTATGTGTGTGTTAGTCAGCATGTTTTTTTAACCTGAACGTTCTGAAGGTGAATTAAATGTTGATTCCAGCTGTTCACATTGATCTGTTTATTGATTGATTTATTTATTTGCGCCGCTCTTTTCCTGTGCTTGACTACACAAATTGTCCTGCTTGATGTGAGAAATGATGTTATTTATGGAGAAATAAAACGCAGCGTCGCTCTGATGAGTCGGACGTTCAGACGTCGTTAGTGTAACATTATTATATCTTTACCACTGAAACAAACATCTGCTGCACATCTGGTCCAAACCAAACTTCACCCATCAGTAAACAGGGTTCATCACATCACCAGCTCAGTCTCAATGCAGAGGAAGTTACACACACAGCTACAGTCACTCAGGGCAGCACTCTGGCGCCCTCTGCTGGAGAACAGAGCAGACAGCGGCACTCTTGCGCCCACTGCTGGAGAACAGAGCAGACAGCGGCACTCTGGCGCCCTCTGCTGGAGAACAGAGCAGACAGCGGCGCTCTGGCGCCCTCTGCTGGAGACCAGTGCAGACAGCAGCACGCTGGTGCCCTCTGCTGGAGAACAGAGCAGAGAGCGGCACTCTGGCGCCCTCTGCTGGAGAACAGTGCAGACAGCAGCACGCACATATAAGAACAATAATACTTTGCATTGCATTAAAAATAAACTTTATTATTCACACCTTTCACACTGAACTGCAGCTCAAACGGCTTTAGATAAAACACAAAGAGAAAACAGAAATCTGAGAAAATAAAAGCATTGGATAAAAAAGGGGAGAAATAAAAAATTAACAACCCAAAATCCACAATAAAAGTCACAATGAAATAATAAAATGATGATGAAACAAATTATAAAAGGAATACAGTAAAATAAAGTAGAACTAGAAACCATAAAAACTAGAGAGAAGCTAAAATATGTTGTATGTTGTTTTTTTAAAGCTAAACACATGAAATATGATTACTGTGAAGCATAATCTCCTTACCAGCTATATGTAGAAAGAGCCTATTTACATACATACACACACACACACACACACACACACACACACATATATATATATATATATATATATATATATATATATATATATATATACAGTATCTCACAAAAGTGAGTACACCCCTCACATTTTATTATATCTTTTCATGGGATGACTGTACAGAAATGAAACTTGGCTCCCTGGTGTCATGTGACTCGTTAGAGTTACAAGGCTCCAGGTGTGAATGGGGCGCAGGGCTGTTAAATTTGGATATTTAACATGGCGCCTCATGGCAAAGAACTCTCTGAGGATGTGACAAAGAGAATTGTTGCTGTCCACAAAGATGGCCTAGGCTATAAGAAGATTGCTGACACCCTGAAACTGAGCTATAGCACGGTGGCCAAGGTCATACAGCAGTTTTCCATATGCCACACAATGCATCACCTTGTCTGCATGGCCGGCGTCCCAGAAGGAAGCCTCTTCTGAAGCTGATGCACAAGAAAGCCCACAAACAGTTTACTGAACACAAGCAATCCAAGAACATGGATTACTGGAACCATGTCCTGTGGTCTGACGAGAGCAATATAAACTTGTTTGACTCAGATGGTGTCCAGCATGTGTGGTGGCGCCCTGGTGAGGAGTACCAAGACAACTGTCTCTTGCCAACAGTCAAGCATGGTGGTGGTAGCGTCATGGTCTGGAGCTGCATGAGTGCTGCCGGCACTGGGGGGCTGCGGTTCATTGAGGGAAACATGAATTCCATCATGTACTGTGACATTCTGAGGCAGAGCATGATCCCCTCCCTCGGAAACTGCACCGCACGGCAGTTTTCCAACACAATAACGACCCCAAACACACCTCCAAGATGGCAACTGCCTTGCTGAAGGTAAAGCTGGCCAAGTTTGTCTCCAGACCTAAACCCAAATGAGCACCTGTGGGGCATCCTCCAGCGGAAGGAGGAGGAGCGCAAGGTGTCTAACATGCATCAGCTCCGTGATGTCATCATGGAGGAGTGGAAGAGGAGTCCAGTAGCGACCTGTGCAGCTCTGGTGATTTCCATGCCCAAGAGGGTTAAAGCAGTGCTAGATAATAATGGTGGTCACACAAAATATTGACACTTTGAGCACAATTTGGACAGATTCACTGTGAGGTGTACTCACTTGTGTTGCCAGCTATTTAGACATTAATGGCTGTGTGTTCAGTTATTTTCAGAGGACAGTAAATCTGTACTGCTATACAAACTGTACACTGACTACTTTAAGTTATATCCATGTTTCATTTCTATAGTGTTTCCCATGAAAAGATATAAAATATTTGCAGAAATGTGAGGGGTGTACTCACTTTTGTAAAATACTGTATATATATATATATATATATATATATATATATATATATATAAGGGATTAAATAAATGATATGTGCGATTAAATCAAGTCTTCATGGTTCTTAAAAGAAAACACTTCATTTAACTATGTGGAACCTGTTGTTTAAACGAAGTTTAAAGATGTTTTTCTGTGTTTTTAATATGATTTGCTGAATCAGATGAAGGAGAATCAGACATTTCCGCTCTTCAGCCTCAGCTGCCGGACTGCTGAAAAACAAAACGTCTCTAACGGGCCTGAGGTAGCCGTTAGAGACGAGCACAGTCAGAGGAAGATCATGAAGTGGTGGTGGTGGGGTGGGGGGGCTGAGGGGGCTGCAGCACTCCCAGATTTCAGGATTGCAACTGCTAAAAATAATAATAGACGATTTTACACTTCTGTGTTTGTCAATGCGGAAGAGTAAACAGTAGCGTTAAACGGCTTCCGGACAGATGAGTCATTCTATGGAAACGTCCAGCTTTGTGTCCCAAATGTTTATGCTTAAAAAACATGTTAGGGTTACAATTCATCTATATGTTATTTAAACAATTTACATCTTCTCGAGTCTCAATTTAGCAATATTGGTTTTTAAATCAATTATCTAGAATTCCAAGCACCACAGAAGAGCTCGTCCTCACGGTCATGTGTAAAGAGCCATATTCAGAAGTAAAAAAAATGCTTTTCTGCAATTTTAACTGCGATAATCTATACATGACTATGAAATATATGATTTAAATAACATAAAGAAAACAAATGCCCAATGAACATTATGAAACATATAATGAAAGTTGTGGTTTCCAAGGGGAAAAAATCTCTTATTTTGAAATAAAAGTCACACTGATGACATCACTCGACTTCCTTTTACCTGTTTGCTGAGGATCTATGAAGAAAAGCTCATGGTGAGTCCACTGTGTCTTTCAGTTATCAGAGATTTTCTCATTTAGCTCATGATTTCATATGAAGCTTTTAGCTGAAGTCACTGGTGTGACCGACTTTATTCTGAGGTAATTGTGAAAAAATCGAATACAAATGGATTAAATTCCATATTTTAGTGGATATTCCATGATTGACAACATGTGGTTTGATGCTCTGTAGCAGGTATTCTGAAAAATGCGTTGTTCATTAAAATGTCTCTGGTGTTCCTTTATTATGTGTAACACCAATGAGGATCAGTAACCCCAGTGACACCTGTGGACAGTAAAGTGGACGTTTCTGTAGAATGACCCATTTCCTCACATTCGCTGTGTCTCTGAGCTGGTTATGGTGTTCTGGGCACTCGCTAATGTTGCTAATGTTCACATGGGCTGAGTATGAAGACTCAAACCTGGGCTTTTTCTCCACAACATAGAGAACATAGAGATCCTCTCGGTTCCCCTCCGCTTTGTAAAACTTCCTCGCGGTTCAGACGCAGATTTTTGCGGAATACGTCCTGAACGCAGCCGCTCTGACACGGAGAGTCCACAGCAACGGACGCGCAGAGTCATACGAGTTCAACAAGTTCAAAGTTTTGAGCGACGCGCTTTGGCCAAGTCAAACTAGCCTTTCTGCCCATGTTGTAGGAGCTACCAGAGGGAGGCTGAAAACCAGCAACCCCCATTGCTGCTCGGTTAGACGGTGCAGGTGGAAGCAGAGCCAGTTTATGAGGAGCCTGGCCACTTCCTATTTCCCCCATTATATTGAAAACAGGACGGCAAACAGCAGAGGGCGCCAGCGAGTGAGTCCTCAATAAATGGGAGGGAATGGAGCTCAACAGCTAAAAACGAAAAGTTAAATAGATTCTAATCACCAAACCAGAACTTTCCTTTAATTTTAGAAGGTAGAAGTTTGTATTTCACTAAAAACTAAGAAAACTCACCTTTATTCTACAGCAAACAGGTTTTAAACCCCTATAACTCCAGTTTAAAAGCTCTTAAATATATAACAGCAATGTTAAAATTTTTATGCTGCAGCCCCCTCAACTCCCCCACTTCCCGCATCCCCGGTTTCTATCCGTTTTACTCACCGCGATGACTGTTTTCTGCAGTGCTGAGTGGTTGAACAGACTTTCAGATAGTGTACCTTTCTGTTCCAGGAGATTCTGATCTGAATGTAGGTTATGCTCTAAAATATGGGGCTCTGAGGTTTGAGGGGCCAAGATCTACTTCTGCTCCTAATGTTATCAATGCACCAATATGAATGATCAGTTGACTGATCCTAAGCCCCGCCTCATTTTCTCAGCTATCGTTCTTTAGCTTAGCTTAGGCTTTCAGTTCTTTAATGGTTAGCGTGGTGCAGGCGTGTACTGAGAGAGGGACAGTGGCCTACCTTTGCTTTGATAACACACACAATCACCGCCACCAGGAGCACAGCCGAAAGGACGCCAACGACCGCTATCCAACTAACACACGTCTCATCTGGAACAGCCGAAAAGATTCAGTTACATTTCAGCAGAGTCTTCAGTCAGAGACTTCAAGAGAGAAGAGAAAGAAAAGCGCTCTCACACTAATGCACTCTTATTTTGAAAAGCAAGCTCCTTCTGAGTGCTTCAACCCAGATAGCAAACACATTTGGGCCTAATCTGTGCCACTTTTGGCACTTACGGCTCAGTTACAGCACGGCGAAGTGTCACGTAGGCCGGACGTGGGCCAAATATCACGAGCTGGAAGCTGAGGTTAAGTCCTCTGGCCCTGATTTGGCCCAGATTTGGCCCATGTACGGTGGACCTGTGGCTGAGTTCAGGCAGCCAGACTCACCCTGAGTCAACATCGTACATCAGGGCCAAATGTGGGCCATCAGAGTTCTACAGATGTGGGCCAACTTTGGGCCAAAAAGTCATTGCTATCTGGGAAGTAGTTCAAGGTTATCAGCGGTAACTCCCAGTAATTCATACATGGCTTGATCTTTTCCTCCTTTACGATTTCCTTCTGCTTCACTCTGCAGTAGAACACGTCACCCGACTTTACATCGGCGCTGCTTTCCACGTCGAACAGCTTATCGTCTCTTTCTGTCTTCGTAACCTTTGCTGTCAGGACGGTTCCGTTACTGTCCAGCCACTCAAGCTCAGGCGCAGGTAGCCAGCCTTTAGATTTACACTGTAAAGTCGCCACTGTGATCTCAGGGTGCGTCCCAATAGCTGTGGATTAAAAAGGGATAAAAACATATAAAAGAGATAAAAGATAGTTCAGAGTTTCACATCCACCTTCTTAAGCAAATGTTGTAAAGGTGCATTAAGAACTGGATGGAAAAGCCAAAAGTTTGAATAAAAAAGTGTTTATGGTGGGACGAGGTGGGACGACAGGAGACAGATCGAGTTGAGATTTTCTCAACTTTATACAAATAAACTCTGGCACAGCGAAGTGTCTAAGTGACCGGCTCAAACACATCATTAAATTCATACATTTACACCACCTTTCATAATTTAAACCAAACTGCTGTACGTTTATGGAGCGTTCTACTGAATCAATTCACACTGAGCTCCCAAAGGAAAACAACTATTCAGTGTATGTTCTGATCTGATCAAACCCAAGACATTAATAGAGACAGGAATAAGCTAAATATACAGTGGTGTGAAAAAGTGTTTGCCCCCTTCCTGATTTCTTATTCTTTTGCATGTTTGCCACACTTAAATGTTTCAGATCACCAGACAAATTTAAATGTTAGACAAAGATAACAAGTAAACACAAAACGCAGTTTATAAATGAAGATCTTTATTATTAGGGGAAAAAGAAATCCAAACCTACAGGGCCCTGTGTGAAAAAGTGATTGCCCCCTAAACCCAATAACTGGTTGGGCCACCCTTAGCAGCAACAACTGCCATCAAGCGTTTGTGATAACTGGCAATGAGTCTTTTACAGCACTGTGGAGGAATTTTGGCCACTCATCTTGGCAGAATTGTTGTATTTCAGCCACACTGGAGGGTTTCCGAGTATGAACCACCTTTTTAAGGTCGTGCCACAGCATCTCAATCGGATTCAGGTCAGGACTTTGACTAGGCCACTCCAAAGTCTTAATTTTGTTTTTCTTAAGCCATTCAGAGGTGGACTTGCTGGTGTGTTTTGGATCATTGTCCTGCTGCAGAACCCAAGTGTGCTTCAGCGTGAGGTCACGAACAGATGGCCGGACATTCTCCTTCAGGATTTTTGGTGGACAGCAGAATTCATGGTTCCATTTACCACAGCAAGTCTTCCAGGTCCTGAAGCAGCAAAACAGCCCCAGACCATCACACTACCGCCACCATATTTCACTGTTGGTATGATGTTCCTTATCTGAAATGCTGTGCTACTCCTACGTCAGATGTAACGGGACATACACCTTCCAAAAAGTTCAACTTTTGTCTCGTCAGTCCACAGAGGATTCTCCCAAAAGTCTTGGGGATCATCAAGATGTTTTCTAGCAAAACTGAGACGAGCCTTTATGTTCTTTTTGCTCAGCAGTGGTTCTCATCTCGGAACTCTGCCATGCAGACCATTTTTTTTTGTCTCTTTCTTATGGTGGAGACACTGACCTTAACTGAGGCAAGTGAGGCCTGCAGTTCTTTGGATGTTGTTGTGGGGTCTTTTGTGACCTCTTGGATGAGTCGTCGCTGCGCTCTTGGGGTAATTTTGGTCAGCCGGCCACTCCTGGGAAGGTTCACCACTGTTCCATGTTTTCGCCATTTGTGGATAACGGCTCTCACTGTGGTTCGCTGGAGTCCCATCTTTTGGTGTACTTCACTTTGTCAGGCAGGTCCTATTTAAGTGTTTTCTTGATTGAGAACAGGTGTGGCAGTAATCAGGCCTGGGTGTGGCTCAGCTTTCCAAAGATGTGATAAAGCACAGTTAATTTATGTTTTAATGGGGGGGACAATCACTTTTTCACACAGGGCCCTGTAGGTTTGGATTTCTTTTTCCCTTGATAATAAAGATCTTCATTTATAAACTGCGTTTTGTGTTTACTTGTTATCTTTGTCAAATATTAAAATTTGTTTGGTGATCTGAAACATTTAAGTGTGACAAACATGCAAAAAAATAAGAAATCAGGAAGGGGGCAAACACTTTTTCACACTGCTGCATACGCAATCATCATTTATAGGGTGATTTCTATCGAGAGGAGTCTGTCCCAAACCCCAACCCCTAAACGTACACTTTAATTTTTAATACTTACATTTTTCCATTGTAGTTTTAAGTGCAGTTAAATAGGTTTGGCTTTAATATGAGTTTAATTTTTAAAGGAAAAATACTGACAACATTAACATGTCCCTAACACAGAGTTTTAGTCTTAGTCTTTAGTCTTATTTTAGTCACAACTCTGCATTTCAGAGCAGGAAGTGAGGCCGCATGCTGAGCAGTTAGATCCCATTGTTTTGAACTAAATGTGTCCCAAAGTCTGAAAATCAGCGTGAAACATTAAGAATCGTCATATTTTCTGCAGTTCAGCACTTTTTAGTGTTTTAATGTAAAATTTGATTATTTTATGTGTGAACAGCTGTTCAGAGCTGCGTTTGCTGGTCGTGTACTGGCTACTATTTTTGTGTTCTGCTCAAAATGAGCTAAAACTGTCACTGAAACAGTCACTACTGAAACAGTCACTACTGAAACAGTCACTACGGAAACAGTCACTTCTGAAACAGTCACTACGGAAACAGTCACTACTGAAACAGTCACTACGGAAACAGTCACTTCTGAAACAATCACTACTGAAACAGTCACTACTGAAACAGTCACTACGGAAACAGTCACTTCTGAAACAGTCACTACGGAAACAGTCACTACCGAAACAGTCACTACCGAAACAGTCACTACGGAAACAGTCACTACGGAAACAGTCACTACTGAAACAGCCACTACCGAAACAGCCACTACCAAAATAGTCACTACTAAAACAGTCACTACTGACAGTCACTACTGAAACAATCACTACTGAAACAATCACTACTGAAACAGTCACTACTGAAACAATCACTACGGAAACAGTCACTACTGAAAGTCACTACAGAAACAGCCACTACCGAAACAGCCGCTACTGAAACAGTCGCTACGGAAACAGTCACTACTGAAACAGTGACTACAGAAACAGACACTACTGAAACAGCCACTACCGAAACAGCCACTACCAAAACAGTCACTACTAAAACAGTCACTACTGACACAGTCACTACCAAAACAGTCACTACGGAAACAGACACTACGGAAACAGTTGCTACTGAAACAGTCACTACTCAAACAGTCACTACCGACACAATCACCACCGAAACAGCCACCCCCGACACAGTCACTACCGAAACAGTCACTTCTGAAACAGTCACTACTGAAAGTCACTACCAAAAGAGTCACTACCGAAACAGTCACTACTGAAACAGACACTACTTAAACAGTCACTACTCAAACAGGCACTACTGAAACAGTCACTACCAACACAATCACCACCAACACAGTCACTACTGAAACAGTCACTACTGAAACAGTCACTACGGAACAGCCACTACCGAAACAGTCACTACCAAAACAGACACTACGGAAACAGACACTACTGAAACAGTCACTACTGAAACAGTCACTATTGAAACAGTCACTACCGAAACAGTCACTACTGAAAGTCACTACTGAAACAGTCACTACTGAAAGAGTAACTCCCGAAACAGTCACTCCCGAAACAGTCACTACTGAAACAGTCACTACTGAAACAGTCACTACTGACAGTCACTACTGAAACAGTCACTGCCGAAAGTCACTACTGAAACAGTCAGTACCAAAACAGTCACTACTGACACTGTCACTACTGAAACAGTAGCTACTGAAACAGTCACTACCGAAACAGTCACTACTGACAGTCACTACTGAAACAGTCACTACTGAAACAGTCACTACTGACAGTCACTACTGAAACAGTCACTACTGACAGTCACTATTGAAACAGTCACTACTGAAACAGTCACTACACAAACAGTCACTACTGACAGTCACTACTGAAACAGTCACTGCCGAAAGTCACTACTGAAACAGTCAGTACCAAAACAGTCACTACTGACACTGTCACTACTGAAACAGTAGCTACTGAAACAGTCACTACCGAAACAGTCACTACTGACAGTCACTACTGAAACAGTCACTACTGACACAATCACTACTAAAACATTTGGTAACATTCCATCTTCAGGAGTTCAAAATAGAAGCACCAGCTTTGTTTCACAGAAAATGTGCTTTAATGTTTCTGAAACTGACATCACAAAGAAATTTTTTATTTATTTATTTATTTTTTTAAAAGTCAGTTTGATGGAAACAAAAACATTATTGTGGTTATATTGCAATTTGTGCAGAAAATCCATGGAAAGTTAAAAGCTACTAATTAATTGGGATTTTTCTGTTATTCACTTTTTCTACAGTTAAAATACATTTAAGTGGAAAGACTTTTACCTTTAACTTGAAGATCAACTTCCACTGCTCCCTCTTGGCTTCCAGACTTAACAGTGCATTTGAATTTTCCATTGTCAGCACCTTTGACCTGAGCCAGGCTGAGAGAGGCGTCGCCTTTCCTGAGCGCAGCTTTATGAAGAGCTGTTCTGTTCTTGTAGGACCCGGACTGCTGGGTGACATCATCCTTTTTATTTTCATACAGATGCACTTTTGTGTTGGATTTGGTCCACGTAACATTCAAATCCTCGGCGTTCATGCTGGCTTTATCGCTCTCACGCTGGACGAAGCACGGCAGAATTACATTATAACCAAGTGGAATTGAAACAGGACTGCCTGGACTGACCACCTTAAACTTCTCTGTGAAAGAGAAACAGAGCATTCAATAAACCACAGACAATCTACTGAGTCACGCACACCACAGATAATCTACTCAATAACATACACCACAGATAATCTACTCAATCACACACACCACAGATAATCTACTCAATCACACACACCACAGATAATCTACTCAATCACACACACCACAGATAATCTACTCAATCACACACACCACAGATAATCTACTCAATAACACACACCACAGATAATCTACTCAATCACACACACCACAGATAATCTACTCAATCACACACACCACAGATAATCTACTCAATCACACACACACACCACAGATAATCTACTCAATAACACACACCACAGATAATCTACTCAATCACACACACCACAGATAATCTACTCAATCACACACACCACAGATAATCTACTCAATAACACACACCACAGATAATCTACTCAATCACACACACCACAGATAATCTACTCAATCACACACACCACAGATAATCTACTCAATAACACACACCACAGATAATCTACTCAATAACACACACACCACAGATAATCTACTCAATAACACTCACCACAGATAATCTACTCAATAACACACACCACAGATAATCTACTCAATAACACACCACAGATAATCTACTCAATCACACACACCACAGATAATCTACTCAATCACACACACACACACACACACACACACCACAGATAATCTACTCAATCACACACCACAGATAATCTACTCAATCACACACACCACAGATAATCTACTCAATCACACACACCACAGATAATCTACTCAATCACACACCACAGATAATCTACTCAATCACACACACCACAGATAATCTACTCAATAACACACGCCACAGATAATCTACTCAATCACACACACCACAGATAATCTACTCAATAACACACACACCACAGATAATCTACTTAATCACACACACACCACAGATAATCTACTCAATCACACACACCACAGATAATCTACTCAATCACACACACACACCACAGATAATCTACTCAATCACACACACACCACAGATAATCTACTCAATCACACACACACACACCACAGATAATCTACTCAATCACACACACCACAGATAATCTACTCAATAACACACACCACAGATAATCTACTCAATCACACACACACACCACAGATAATCTACTCAATCACACACACACACACCACAGATAATCTACTCAATCACACACACACACACCACAGATAATCTACTCAATCACACACACACACCACAGATAATCTACTCAATCACACACACCAAAGATAATCTACTCAATAACACACACACCACAGATAATCTACTCAATAACACACACCTCAGATAATCTACTCAATCACACACACACCACAGATAATCTACTTAATCCCACTCAATGTGTGTTTGTCCTCTGAAATTCTTGATAAATATAATCATAGTAGTGACACAAACACCTTCAAACACACATTCAGACTCATTTTACATTCATTCAGTCTTAATCTCTGGATTGTTCTTTTCATTAGTTCACAATAAATACAGCTCAGGAGAAACTTAAACTGAACTAGTTATTCATCTTGAGAGGTCTTCCAGCCTGTGTGTTGTTTCTCTAATCTGTGTGGGACTGTAGGCTGTATGTGTTTGGGAGTTCAGTCCTTTAATAGAGTTACTGTACCTGAAAGAGCACAGTGGAGGAACAGCATCATCACCCAAACACACTTCATTTCTGAAACACAGATGACACCAGTTCACTCAGCAGAGCCAGACAAACATAAAATTATTGATTTATTACTTTTAATCATTTTTTGTGTTGTAAAAAACCTAAACCATAATAAACACACCCTGCTTAAGAATGAGCAGCTCAGCAGACGGCTAACAGGCTAAAAGTCTTTAGGTTAATATATTTACTAAAGGACTAAAACTGCAATAGAGAGTAAAGAATATGTGAGGCGCATGTTTTCAAACACATCTAAAGCTTCAAGTGTCAGAGTTTAAGCTGGATCAGCCGTGCTGGGTCACAGTGAGTGGGATTCCCCTATAGTTGTATGACATATTTGCGTAGTGCATGCTGGGTATTGTAGTGAAGGAACACAGACAGGACAAAAACATAAAAGAGATGTAAAATAGTGACTTTTCAATGAGGCTGAGGTGGAATGGGGTATAAAATAAACACCCATAAGCACTAAACTGTAGCGTCCTGTCCTGCTCGGTCCTCGTCCTCCTCTGTCTCCCCCTTGGTTGTGCCTTGTGTTTTTTTTGTGTTTTTGTTTATGTCTGTCTTGTGCTTTTGTTGTTGTTTTGGTCCCTGGTCCTGCCCCCTTGTCATCTGCTCCACCTGCCTGTAGTCTGTAGCCCCGCCCCTTATCAGTCCCAGGTGTTTCTTCTTCCCCCTCCGTGTATTTATACCCCTGTGTTGCTCAGTTCCTCCCCTCCTTTTCTCACTGATGTCCAGACCAGGTCAGAACACAGGAGCCCGGCTGGGTGGTGTCTGTTACTGTGGATTCACTTTGCTGCCTAATGATATTACAGGAGGCCCCGTGGTGGCTTTGGTGGGCCCTTAGCAGCCACTCAGCACTCTTTCCAGCCCTGAGTATGAGCGGTTGCTAAGGGCGATACTTTTATTCGTACTTATATCGCTGCAGTAACGATACAGTACTGTATCTACAGTGATGATTTACCTGATTATGAATAACAGTGAAACCTGGTAAAGTGCTCTTCCTGAAGGAAACGCAGGGAGATTACTCAGCTTAAGCTTTCCTACACCCTGACTGGGGTGTGGTGATGATCTCTCTCTCTCTCTCTTACTCTCTCTCTCCCTATTCCTCTCTCCCTCTCTCTCTCTCTCTCTTTCTTTCTCTCTCTCTCTCTGCTTCTCTCTCTCATGCTCTCCCCCCCCCTCTCTCTCTCTCTCTCTTTCTCTCTCCGTCTCTCTCTCTCTTTCCCTCTCTCTCATGCTCTCCCCCTCTCTCTCCATCTCTCTCTCTCTCTCTTTCTCTTTCCTGCCCCACACTCTCTCACTCTTTATTGATTATTGATATCGGTCCTTATTGATATCGGTCATTATTGATATCGATTTTTGACTTTCTATGTCACACTAATGTCTTATAAAGGCTTTACATCTCGTTTTCTTAAGTTATTGAGTGATAACATTTTTTAAAATACTTTTTTCAAAAAGTTCATACATTTCAGAAAAGTAAGTTATTATTTTAAAACAATGTTATCATTTCAGCACAGTAAGACACATTTTCAAGAAATTAAATAATTATTACAACATAGAAAATCAATATTTAGAGAGAATATTAATATTTTGTGATTATCATTATTTTGAGACACTCTAAATTGTGTTAAACTGCTGCCAGTAACAAAAAAAAACAAGGCCAAACTTTTTTTATCCTCTGTCTGATAAGAACAGCCTTAGAGAACCCGCTACCTTTCATTACGGCAATACAGTAATAATCAGATCACTGGTACCTCAGACTGTTTATAAACCCTAAATCAGCATCACATGGTTTATTTTTATAATAAAAACAGCTTCATTAAGAGGAGCGGACTCACCGGACGTTGGTCAGACGGTGGACGGCTGTCTGAGTCTGCGGTAATAAAGCCTTATTAATCAGCTGGAGATCCAGATGATGAGCCGGTCAGAGCTGCTGCATCCCCCCTTTATAAGTGACGCTCGGGGGGCCGTCAGGTTTGGTTTTTGCGTAACGCTGTTTCGGTTGGTTTAAGCTGAAGTGTGAAGGAGCTCTTACACTTACTGTGAAGCCACACCCAGAAATCCTGCTGACCAGCATCAGCTCTTCAGCTGCTGACTGCAGTTTAACTGGACGGTCGTGGTTCTGTACAGTAGCCTAAGGATGCTGGTGTAATAAACTTCTTTATCTGTTCAATAAGCATGATCCATCTCATATATCATAATTACCTCATAATCTATCTCATATAGCATAATCTATCATCATCTATCTCATATAATCTCTAGTAATTTCATATACCCTGGAAAAAGTGTTTAATTGTATTTTATTTAATTGTATTGTATGTAATTTCACATAGTGATTACTGAACACCTCCACACACTGATTCAGGCCTGCAGTTAGCTCCATGCTAATTGGTGGATATCTTCCATACATTAGCCTCATAGCTGCAGTGCTAAAACTAAAGAAGACACAGATATGTCTGGGCTGATGGACTGCATTTCGGACAAGAGAAGAACTGGACATTAGGCTTTTGTCATTTACACAGAATTAAATGTGTATATTGTGCACAAGGCAGTGTGTATGTGTACATAAACAGACGGGGGATGAATTACTGATAAAAACATAAGTGTCCTGGTAACCATCAGCCACCTGAACACCCTCAGTCCACCTCAGCACACGACTCTTTCACTTCAACAGGGAGTACTGTTCAGCTGTTCAGCCGTTGGAGTCCTTTACACTGTGATATCAACCAATCAGGAAAACACAGAATACCACTAGTGACTACTGGACCAGCTGGAACCAATAGAAACTTGTAATGGTTTTTTAGTAGCAGGTTCAGGTTTCTTGATCTTGACCGATCGATTACAAACATCAGCACAAAAGCAGTTCAGCATCCCAGTAATGAAGTCTATTTATTCCCATGTTTCTGCTGAGCTAGGATGTCATTTCACAAATATAGACTATATTATGTTCACATGTGGCAGGAAGTTTATTTCTCTAGTAGCCACTCAAAGCATCCTAATCCTAAATTTCAGTGTTTCAGGAGCGGGCGGGAAACCAGCCCACTGCAGTCGGGAGTGGGATGAAGCATGCATGAAGAGCAATCCTGCAAATCAAGGATTATCCTAAATAAAGTAGAACAATCACTAAATCACAAATATAAACAATATAAAATCATCATCATCATCATCATCATCGTCGTTAACCGCTTAGTCCAGATAGGGTCGCGGTAGCAGTTGGGAGAGCAGAGAATCCCAGGTGACCCTGTCCCCCGCAACTTCCTCCAGCTCATTCCCTGGGGACCCCAAGCCGATCCCAGGCCAACTTGGAGATATAACAATATAAAATAATAACTTTATAATTTTTATTTTTTACAGTATAAAATAATAACAGTAAAACATTTAAAATGAAGTCATTCTAAAGAGCTGTGAAGCAGCTGAGCAGTTGACGGAACTGTGCTGGAACGGGACAAATGAGTCCCGATTTTGGGGCGAAGCGGGCAGAAGCAGGATTAAATCTTACAGGTAGACCTTTACCTCACAGCGAGAAGGGTCTGGGTTCAATTCCCCAGCCAGGTGCCTGAGGTCCTTTCCGTGTGGAGTCTGCATGTTCTCCCCGTGTCTGTGTGGGTTTCCTCCCACAGTCCAAAGAAATGCAGTCAGGCCAGTTGGAGATGGTAAACTGCCCCTAGGTGTGAGTGTGTGTGTGGATGTATATGTGCCCTATGATCAACTGCCGACATGTCCAGGGTGTTTCCTGCCTTCCACCCAATGACCGCTGGGATAGGCTCCAGCTCCCCCCCACGACCCATGAGGATAAGCGGCTTAGATAACGAGTGCGTGTGTCTGTAGAGCAGAGCTGATGTTTTTTGAGGGCTTATGCACTGCAGCTCTACTATAACATCACTCTCTACATAGCTGTGGACGGACTGTTCTAGCTAAGACAGTCTGATCTCGTCCTGCATTGACGTTCTCACCTGACAAACATCTGCTCTTACATATCACACTACTGCACAAGCATCACGCTCACTAAGTGGGCACTTTCAGCCCTGTTTACTGAGGTCTTTCTCATAGAGCTCAATGCAGAGGTCACTTTAGTCACTGATCTCTCAGATCCTCTGGTCAGTCAGACAGTAGACTGCTGCTGTTCTCTGTTCTGTAAGCGAGACTGATGGACTTCTCTTTTTGTCCAGCGCTGTTACAGTAATTTTAGGCCAAAGCGTGAAGCTCAGCGTGAAGCTCAGCGTGAAGCTCAGCGTGAAGCTCAGCGTGAAGCCGCTCCCAAAAATTTTACTGATCAGCATCAGCCCTTTCTTGGCACAGTGTCCCAGGATAGCTGTGGTTTAGTCAGGCTAGCTGTTCTCAGTGAAAGTGTATTTATTTTCACACTGCTGACGTTCACTGCAGTCACACTGGACATGTGCAGAGTGTGTCACTGTGTAAATGGGCATGACCACAGCTGGACCTGAAGACTGGAAATGAAAAAGTGTTGGTGAAATTTACTCACCAACCAGGAAAGACATAATTATACACTCGAGAGAGTCAGAGAGAACAGGGTGTATCGGGTCAGTAGGTAAAATGGGCCACCCTTTGTATCCAGGCAACCATACACAGAAAGAACCATGTGACCAGAGAATCAGGACGAATGTAAGAACAGTGCTGAGCTGACCAGATGCATGATTTCTCTCACCCCAGGTGAAATTAGAAAGGTTAGGATGGTATCAGTCTGACGTGTGAAAAGAAATAGATAGAACTGGGATACTTTAACATACAACCTACAGCCGTATAAACTTCAACATGAGGTCATAAACTTGCTGTGAGTCTTGGTTCATGTGGAGCGTTTTTTGTACCACTGGCATGTTAGGCCAACAGCTCAATGTACCCCAATTACAATAAAAAAGTGTACATTCACTTAAATATAATTATGTAAAACACATCCATGCATGTTGTATTGATAACACAGAACTTCTATCATGCCAAGAAACTACAAATGTAAAACCAAGGTGCAAAACACAGGGGGTCCTGGGGGTCCGGGACCTCCCAATTAAACTGCTGGAGCATCTGAAAGTCTCAAAATTACATTGCTGGGTGTCCCTGAAAATAAACGCATGATGTTTTGCTGTCAGCGTTTATCCGCTGTAGCAGGCTGGTTCACCCAGTTGGTCCTTCATAGTCTAGAAACTGTAACTCTGCCCGGATTCCTCTGAAACACTTTACAATGAGCTGCAGCAGATCTGTAAATCTGAAAACTCGCCCAGTTTCCCAAGAATATGAAATTCTTAATCCATAGGGTTTAATATGATGTTGGCTCACCCTTTGCAGCTATGACAGCTTCAACTCTTCTGGGAAAACTTTCCACAAGGTTTAGGAGTGTTTATGGGAATTTTTGACCTTCTTCCAGAAGTGCATTTGTTAGGTGGACGAGAAGGCCTGGCTCGCAGTCTCCGCTCTAATTCATCCCAAAGGTGTTCTGTCGGGTTGAGGTCAGGACTCTGTGCAGACCAGTCAAGTTCTTCCACACCAAACTCGCTCATCAATGTCTTTATGGACCTTGCTTTCCCCAAACAGTTCCCACAAAGTTGGAGCATGAAATTGTCCAAAATCTCTTGGTGCTGAAGCATTAGGAGTTCCTTTCACTGGAACTAAGGGGCCGAGCCCAACTCCTGAAAAACAACCCCACACCATAATCCTCCCTCCACCAAACTTTACACTCAGCACAATGCAGTCAGACAAGTACCGTCTCCTGGCAACCGCCAAACCCAGACTCATCTATCGGATTGCCAGACGGAGAAGCGTGATTGGTCACTCCAGAGAACACGTCTCCACTGCTCTAGAGTCCAGTGGCGGCGCTTTACACCAGTGCATTCGACGCTTTGCATTGCACTTGGTGATGTAAGGCTTGGATGCAGCTGCTCGGCCATGGAAACCCATTCCATGAAGCTCTCTATGCTGTTCTTGAGCTGATCTGAAGGCCACATGAAGTTTGGAGGTCTGTAGCGATTGACTCTGCAGAAGGTTGGTGACCTCTGCGCACTATGTGCCTCAGCATCTGCTGACCCCGCTCTGTCATTTTACGTGGCCGACCACTTCGTGACTGACTTGCTGTCATTCCCAGTCGTTCCACTTTGTTATAATCCCACTGACAGTTGACTGTGGAATATTTAGTAGTGAGGAAATTTCACGACTGGACTTGTTGCACAGGTGTCGTCCTATCACGGTACCACGCTGGAGTTCACTGAGCTCCTGAGAGCGACCCATTCTTTCACTAATGTCTGTAGAAGCAGTCTGCAGGCCTAGGGGCTCGGCTTTATACACCTGTGGCCATGGAAGTGATTGGAACACCTGAATTCAATTGGATGGGTGAGTGAACACTTTTGGCAATACAGTATATAATATTTATTATTATTAAAGGAAAACACTTGAATAAATGTATGTCCTAACATACTGTTTTGACACACAACACACTTAAAATAATTTTTAAATGCCACCAACCTACATGGATTTTTTGCATAATGTTTTCTAAAGAAATGACTTTTAAAGTTCGCTTTATTACATTTAGCATTTTCATTGCAATATATTTCAAATTAAATACCAATCACATTGATATTGATATTTCTAGGAGTTCACATTTAAAATATGTTTGATTTTTAATGTTTGTAATATGTGTTTTAATGTATTTAGTGCATGTAAGTGTAGAATAATTTGAAATTCATCACAAAGTTCTAGTTTAGAACACAAAAGCACTCGAGGGCAAAGAAGATGAATTTGAACATTAGTTAAATATAATTAAAGTGGGAATACGTTGTATTTAGTAATTTCTAATATGTTTTTGAAAGTAGACTTAAATACATATTTTATTTGTTTAATGTACCTAAGTATATAAATAAAGTAAATTTTGGTTGCAGTTTAACTCAATAAGTAGAACTGAAGTGTTTCAGTAAATCAAGCAGAATATTTAAAATATATTTCACATGTAATAACAGCTCATAATTTGTTTAGAAATGCACTACAAAAGAAAACGAAATGCATTTAATATATTTAATTACAGCTAAATTCCAGCTTAAACACATACATTATCATAAGATGGACACAAACAACACATTCAATCTGAACTAAAGAAAGTTTAAAGTGTGAACATTAAAAGTTTGCGCTTTTCTAATTAAATACACTTTTGAAAAATTCAAAACTTCAATGTATTTCTCTCTTAGATGAGACGCTGGAGAACACGGCACCTCCACTACAGGAGAACCTCACTGAAGAGGTGGACAAAACCATAAAACATCTAATGAAAACGCTGCTGGATGAGGTTCAGACACACATGGAGCAGCTTCTGAGTGAGTTAATGAGAAAATATTCATAACAGACACTGAATAATAGTAGTGATAACCAAATATTTATAGTAGATGCTGACTAATTCATAGCAGATACTAAAAAAATCATAATAGATGTTGAATAAATCATAGGGCATGTTGAATAATTTATAGTAGGCTCTGAATAAATCAAAGTGGATGCTGAATAATTTACAGCAGAAAATGAATAATTCATAGTAGCCATTAAATATTGATAGTCAATAAATAAAAATCATAGCACATACTGAAAAATTCATAGTAGTGACCAAATATTCATAGTAGACACTAAAATTCATAGTGGGTACTGAATAATTCATAGTAGTCACTAAATATTAATAGTAGATACTAAATAATCCACCATGAGTACTGAAAATTCATAGTGGACAGTACATAATTCATAGTGGATGCTGAATAATTCATAGTGCATACAGGATAATTCATAGTAATTACATAATAATTTGTAATAGATACTGTATATTTCCTAATGGATACAGGATCATTCATTCATTGAATGAATGTTCATAGTAGACACTGTAAAATTCATTGCAGATACTAAATAATTCAGAATGACGACTGATTAATTCACAGTAGTCACTTAATATTAATAGTAGACGCTAAATAATCCATATTGGATACTGAATGTTCATAGTGGACAGTAAATATTTCGTAGTATTTATATAATCATTTATAGTAGATACTGAATAATTGATAGTGGACACTAAATAATTTGTACTGCATACAAAATAATTGATATGAATTACGATAATTTATAATAGATACTAAATAATTTACAGAAGTCATTATATAAATAAAAGTTGACAGTAAATATTTCATAGTAGGTGCTGTTTAATTCACAGAGGATACTGAATAAATCATAGGAGGTAAAGAATATTTCAGAATAATCATGGAACTTCATAGCAGAGACTGAATAATTCTTAGTACTTACATAATAATTCATAGTAAATAATGAATTCCTATGAGATATGGAAAAATTCATATTTCATACTGAACAATTTGGAAAAGTACTGAATATTTCTGAGTAATAACTGGAAAATACATCTTAAGAGGGTGTTTTTTAAATCATTTTCCAAACTGAATAATATTCAGTGTCCGTCACAATTGACTGTATTTTTATGAAAACAGAAGCTGACACAGTGATGATGATGATGATGACGGTGGCTGATGAAGCAGCTGCTGAAGCCACCAACGAACCCAAAAGCATCTGTCTGGAGGGCTCTGAGGAGGAACCTCTGGAGAAACATCTGGCTAAGTAAAGAAAATGAACAGATACTGAGATGATAATAACACATTTAGTCAATATTAAAGATTAATTTGAGCTCTAATCTGTCTGAATTCACTCAAGATCATCCAGTGAGCACCAAGGATGAGGCAGCTAAAGCCATCAGAGAGCACCTGGAGGTCCTGTTTGCTGATGCTCTGTTGGCGAGTGTCCAGCCTCTGGGTGAGTAAAGGAAATAAAAATATTACAATGAAAATGAAAGAGCTGGAAAACTGACCATATTTATTCGTATTAAAACAGAAAATGAGATGATGGTGATGACGGCTGATGAAGCGGATGCTGAAGCCATCAAAGCACTCATGGACATCAACCTGAACAAGACTGAGGAGGAACATCTGGAGAAACATCTGGGTAAGTAAAGACATGAACTAATGGCATAAAGAAAATACATGTAATTAATGTTAAACTAGGAATTCTAATTAGTTTTAATTAATTTATTTAAGATAATCTACTGAGCAACACTGACGACCAGTGAGCTCCTGGAGATCCAGCTGGAGGGAGATGGATCAGCGAGTGTCCAGCCTCTGAGTGAGTAAATGAGATAAATCTCAGACTCTAGAGTCAGAACACAACGGAACATCTGTTCACACCATAAATAATGGCACGGACGTACGGTTCTAGGAAAAGGCCTCGATTTGTATAGAACTGTTACGTGATATGGAAATGCTTTGGTCATTAAAAAGGCTCTTTACACTGAAGAGCTGTCCACTGAAAGGTCCTCAATGGAACTAGAAATGGTTCTTCTATGGAAAGAACTTTTACTCCTTTTTCAATACATTAAAAAAACAAAACGTAATTTGAATTCGTCTCGTTGCGGAGAAAGATGTGATCTGCGGAACAGAAGCTGAAGCTCAGCCTGAAGCCACTAAAAACCTGGATGATACTCAAACCACAGAGAACCAACTTCTGAGTGAGTGATAGAAAGAACTGTAGAATATTATGATGATAGCTAGAACAGTTCTGGTGTGGCTCAGGTTTTGATGGATACTTGACAGGGTACTTTGGGTGGTTATGAGGTGGTTGCTAATTTGTTTTTAGGTAGTTTTATGATATTGTAGCATGTTCTAGAAATGTTCTTTCTGGGTTATTGTTCTCCTACAGTTATTCTCTGGGTTCTGACAGAGACTTTTAATGTGAAGGTGGGGCTGGTTCAGCTTTGGGGGTCTGTGTGTCAGATCAGACAGGAACTGGGTGTCAGTCGGAGTTGAGCGCTGATAGAGTGCAGATGTCAGCTGAATGTAGAGCTGGCTGTTAGCTAAAGCCTCGCCTATCGTACGGCGTACAAAGCACATCGGCTTGTGCATCAGCCATGTGTCCTTCAATAGCATTAAACAGTACAGTATTTTAAATGGTTGCTAGGGTGTTGCTAAGGGGGATGTTACAATTTTGTTTTCGTGTTTCTGTCTTTGCTATGGAGTGGCTAGGCCGTTGCTATGTTATCCCAGATGGTTGCTGAATGCTGTTTATCAGTTATTGTCATTCCAGGTTGTTGCTAGGGAATTACTGTGTAGTTGCTATGGAACCTCTGGTGGTTGCTAGGGAATTGTTATGGTGATTCCAAGGAAAATGAAAGCTCTTTAAAAGCACACCTCTCACAATCAGAGTGAAAATTATTGAGTTGATTGGTTTTGAGTCTCAAAAACTGCAAGATGAGTCACAATAAATGTAAAAATGACATTTAGATAAACTGATTTGAAATATGTTGTAATTTAAATGCTGGCTACCATTTCCGTGCTCCAGGACAGACTATCAGAGAAAAGCTGGGTTACTGATTTGTCTAATTTTGTTCTCTAGCTGAAGTGGATGTAAAGAAAAGTGACCCTCCTGAGGAAGAAGAGACCAAAAAGAGAAAAACCAGGAGAGGAACGAGAGGAAAAGGAAGAAAAATTAAAAACAACAAAAACAAAGATCCAAATAACTATACTTTTTAATCCAGAGCGTTTCTCCGTCAGAGCTCGGCGTCGTGTTGGGTCGTCTCTGCTGGCCTGTTTGAAGCCTGTTTGGGTAACATTAGCTACACTAGGTAGCTGATTAGCTTCTCATGTTGGGTTTTTGCTGCCATGATGGGCCCAAAAGCTGATTTGTAGTTCGATCAAAAATAGTCGACACTGATAAAAGTTTGCGTTTGTGCACCTGAGCACATACAAATGAACTTGCACTAAACGTTGATGCTAGTCTGAGTAGCGGTCCAGCTAAACATGCTGTAAGATTATATGCTGTATTGGCCAGCTGACATGAGTCCTAAACAGACTCAATCTATAAGTGTTTACATTCTCTTTGGCGACCAATGAGAATCGTTTTAGTCTGTAAATCTTTTACAGCTGTTAATTCAGTAGAGGAGCTAATGCTAAAGCTAACAATTTAACATTAGATGAGGGTCAGTCGTCGTCTACTCGAGCTCAGTGATGTTCTGCTCAGTGAATGATGAGGAACCGTGATGTTCTGCTCAGTGAATGATGAGGAACCGTGATGTTCTACTCAGTGAATGATGAGGAACCGTGTTGTTCTGCTCAGTGAATGGTGAGGAACCGTGATGTTCTGCTCAGTGAATGATGAGGAACCCTGATGTTCTGCTCAGTGAATGATGAGGAACCCTGATGTTCTACTCAGTGTATGCTGAGGAACCATGCTGTTCTGGTCAGTGAATGATGAGGAACCATGTTGTTCTGCTCAGTGCATGATGAGGAACCCTGATGTTCTGCTCAGTGAATGATGAGGAAACGTGTTGAGGAAACTCTGAGAACAGAGAAATCTCTCTTCTATCTTCAGCTAGCATGGTTAGCCTAGCTTTAGCCTAGCCATGCTAACCTACTTCAGACTGCTCTGTTGTGTCTGTTGCAGGTTCAGCCACTCGTGATTTGTAGTAACATCAGTAAAGTAAGATGATAAACAACAGTGCGAACTGAGAAGACACTGACAGTTTATTAGGTACACTGTCCTCTCATTAGCCATTTTATCGTACACTCTGACTGGGCTGCTAAGGCTGATCCCAGAGAAATGCAGACAATTTTAACACCTTTCACAAGTTGACTCTACAAGGATGTAAACTTTTTAGAGTGTCAACTATTTGTGTTACTCCAATCAATGTTAGCATTAGCAAGACGATATTAGCCCTGGTCCGGTGTGCAGCAGCTAACGTCATATTTAAAGTCGCTAACTCTGATTAGCATTGCTATCATGCAGTGTTCCTCAAATTACACAGCTTTTCTGCTTTTGATATTATCCAATATTCTATAAACAGTATGAAGCAATCAGCGTCCAGCTATCAGCAACCAATAATCAATACAGCAATAACTCTGGCCGCAGAGGCGGCTCTGTCTGCGGTAGCTGTGAGCTAAACATGCTAACTGTGTGACTGGGAGCAGAAGCTGGTTTCACTGAGAGATTTCACTGGGAGTGGCGTTGGAGCTGGGCAGTCAGTCCAGTTCACCATCACGATTAGATGATCCCCAAATCAGGTTATTGATGATATTTCAGTTTACATTAATGATTAATGATTAATGAGTCTGTGTGTCCTGAGAGCTGCTACTTTACTCTGATTGGTCAGTTTTTATTCCTTTTCTATTATTAAAATGACACTAAAGGAATCATATACAGTGTATTTCTATCACCATGACAACAGGGACTCTGCTACTTATGGAACAGAATATGTTCATTTAATGTCCAGCTAGTTTTCTATCAGCACTGCTGAAGCTGATAATGTAATGATTTAATACAGCAAATAAATATCAGTTTAAATATCAAAACAGTGTATAAAAATTAAAAAATGTCAAAGACTATCAGACTGATATGCCCCGCCCACCTTCATGGAAACCAGTCAGTGATCTAAACTAAGGGGCGGGGCTTCTGCTATGGACACACCCACTCTTAAATGACAGGTCTGTTATACTGAAGAGCGTATAGATTCTACAGGTTGTGATTTTTGGGGTTAATTTTGTTACTAAAGTGTGTTTTGTTACAAAACTGACCTGCTGGAATAAACAGTGACCTCAGCTCTGGGTCAGAGTGAGACGGTACGGACCGACAGATGGTCTGTGGGTCCCTCAGGCTGTACTGGACTCCACTGACCTGCACTGAGGTCACTGCTCAGTACAATCGGTGCACCATCACTGAATTAAATGTTGATGTGATGCACATTACCGCTGTTCACAGTGATCTGTATTTATTTATTTATGTATTTATTTGCACCCTAGCGCCCTCTGCTGGAGAACAGTGCAGAGAGATGCACTCTGGTGCCCTCTGCTGGAGACCAGTGCAGACAGCGGCACTCTGGTGCCCTCTGCTGGAGACTAGTGCAGACGGCGGCACGTGCATATAAGAACACAATAATACTTTGCATTGCATTAAAAATAATCTTTATTATTCACACCTTTCACACTGAACTGCAGCTCAAACGGCTTTACATAAAACACAAGGAGAAAACAGAAAGCTGAGAAAATAAAAGCATTGGATAAAAAAGGGGAGAAATAAAAAATGAACAATCCAAAATCCACAATAAAAGTCACAATGAAATAATAAAATGATGAGGAAACAAATTATAAAATAAATACAGTAAAATAAAGCAGAGCTAGAAACCATAACAGGACAAATATCACAAAGTAAAACTAGAGAGAAGCTACAATATGTTTCAAGCTGCTTCTAAACACATGATCTAAATACATGAAACATGATCACTGTGAAGCATAATCTCCTTATCAGGTATATGTAGAAAGAGCCTATTTACATACTGACACATCTGTATATATATATATATATATATATATATATATATATGAAGAAGATGAAGATGAAGAAGAGTCAGACATTTCCGCTCTTCAGCCTCAGCTGCCGGACTGCTGAAAAACAAAACGTCTCTAACGGGCCTGTGGTAGCCGTTAGAGACGAGCACAGTCAGAGGAAGATCATGAAGTGGGGGGGATGGTGGGCTGAGGGGGCTGAGGAGGCTGCGGCTGTGGTTTTTTAATGTGGAAGAGTTAATAGTTTCTCGATCAGGTTTAAAAACGTTCAACTTCAGCTGAAAAGCTCCACTCGTCATGTGTGCCTTTTTAACGAGGCAACCAATCAAAAAAGAGTAAAACTGACCTGAAGAGCGAATGTGGCCTGAACAGCAGGACAGATGAGTCATTCTATGGAAACGTCCAGTTTTGTGTCCCTAGTGTTTACAGATTTATTACGATATATGTGACCGACTTAATTCTGAGATAGTTCATTCTGAAAACCAGGGACCCTCCATTGACGCTCGGTTAAACAGTTCAGGTGGAAGCAGAGCCTGTTTATGAGGAGCCTAGCCACTTTCTATTTCCCCCATTATATCAAAAACAGAATGTATTTCACTAAAAAAACAAAGAAATCTCACCTGTATATTTCATTTTTTCTATAGCAAACGGGTTTTGGGCATCAGGACGCTAACATTACTGCTACTGAGAGTTGATTGGTTAACATTATTGCTACTGAGTGCTGATTGGTCAGCTAGTGGAGCAGCTCATTGGCTGTTTGCGCTCACAGACATTCGTCAGCGCCGTTTTAAACCCCTATAACTCGAGTTTAAAAGCTCTTAAAAATATCAGCAATGTTAAAATGTTTTATGCTGCAGCCCCCTCCACTCCCCCACCATCCCCGGGTTCAAGCCTTTTTACTCACGGCGATGACTGTTTTATGCAGTGCTGAGTGGTTGAACAGACTTTCAGATAGTGTACCTTTCTGTTCCTGAATGTAGGTTATGCTTTAAAATACAGGGCTCTGAGGTTTGAGGGGCCAAGATCTACTTCTGCTCCTAATGTTATCAATGCACCAATATGAATGATCAGTTGACTGATCCTAAGCCCCGCCTCATTTTCTCAGCTATCGTTCTTTAGCTTAGCTTAGGCTTTCAGTTCTTTAATGGTCAGCGTGGTGCAGGCGTGTACTGAGAGAGGGACAGTGGCCTACCTTTGCTTTGATAACACACACAATCACCGCCACCAGGAGCACAGCCGAAAGGACGCCAACGACCGCTATCCAACTAACACACGTCTCATCTGGAACAGCCGAAAAGATTCAGTTACATTTCAGCAGAGTCTTCAGTCAGAGACTTCAAGAGAGAAGAGAAAGAAAAGCGCTCTCACACTAATGCACTCTTATTTTGAAAAGCAAGCTCCTTCTGAGTGCTTCAACCCAGATAGCAAGCACATTTGGGCCTAATCTGTGCCACTTTTGGCACTTACGGCTCAGTTACAGCACGGCGAAGTGTCACGTAGGCCGGACGTGGGCCAAATATCACGAGCTGGAAGCTGAGGTTAAGTCCTCTGGCCCTGATTTGGCCCAGATTTGGCCCATGTACGGTGGACCTGTGGCTGAGTTCAGGCAGCCAGACTCACCCTGAGTCAACAGTGTACATCAGGGCCAAATGTGGGCCATCAGAGTTCTACAGATGTGGGCCAACTTTGGGCCAAAGATTCATTGCTATCTGGGAAGTAGTTCAAGGTTTTTAGTGGGAGCTTCCAGTAATTCATACATGGCTTGATCTTTTCCTCCTTTACGGTATCGTTCTGCTTCACTCTGCAGTAGAACACGTCACCCGACTTTACATCGGCGCTGCTTTCCACGTCGAACAGCTTATCGTCTCTTTCTTTCTTCGTAACTGTTGCGGTCAGGACAGTTTTGTTACTGTCCAGCCACTCAAGCTCAGGCGCAGGTAGCCAGCCTTTAGATTTACACTGTAAAGTCGCCACTGTGATCTCAGGGTGCGTCCCAATAGCTGTGGATTAAAAAGGGATAAAAACATGAGATAGTTCGGAGTTTCACATCCACCTTTTTAAGCAAATGTTGTAAAGGTGCATTAAGAACTTTTTTGAATAAAAAAGTGTTTATGGTGGGACGAGGTGGGACGACAGGAGACAGATCGAGTTGAGATTTTCTCAACTTTATACAAATAAACTATGGCACAGCGAAGCGACAAGTCAAGTCTAGAGGCTTTTATTGTCATTCCATCTATGTACAAGCACAGAGTGGAGTGACATTACATTCCTCCAGGACCAACACGGTGCAGCATGGAACAAAATAGACAGTACAAAGTGCAAACGTGCAGACGTAAGTGTGCAAACATTAAACTAGAAACAATACAATATGATAATTAAACCAGACATTAGACACAGTAAACAGACAGGGCAGTGCAGCTCATTTCTGAGCATGAGGAAGTGGAATAAGGTGCAAAGATTGTTTAACATGCTGTGATCTGTTAACGCAGTACTTGAGTAAACAGTTTAAACACAATATTAGCAGCAATGTTCCAGATAGTGCCAGTAGAGCATCAAAAGAGGAGTGTGTGTGTGAGAGAGTAGAGTATGTATGTGAGGGGGTATTCAGATCAGTCCTTGTGAATTTAAAAACCTGATCAGTTGAGGAACAAAGCTGTTGCAGAGTCTGGCAGGGATGGCACGGATGCTCCGGTACCTTCTGCCAGACGGCAGCAGTGAAAAAAGCCCGTGTGAGGGATGGATGGGGTCCACGATGCTGGTGGCTTTGCGGATGCAGCGTGTGGTGTAGATGTCCATGATGGAGAGGAGAGAGACCCCAATGATCCTCTCAGCTGTCCTCACTATGCGCTGTAGGGTCTTGCGGTTGGAGGCGGTGCAATTCCCAAACCAGGTGATGATGCAGCTGCTCAGGATGCTCTCCACAGTCCCCCTGTAGAACATGGTGAGGATGGGAGGGGGGAGATGGGCCTTCTTCAGTCTCTGCAGGAAGTAGAGGTGCTGCTGGGCTCTCTTGGCTGTGAAGTTGGTGTTGAGAAACCAGGTGAGGTTCTCTGTGATGTGGACACCAAGGAACATGGTGCTCCTGACGATTTCCACAGCAGAGCCAGTGATGGTCAGTGGGGCGTGGTCACCCCGCACTCTTTGGAAGACAACAACCATCTCCTTAGTTTTGTCCACATTCAGAGACAGGTTGTTGGTTCCGCACCAGTCCGTTAGCCGCTGCACCTCCTCTCTGTACGCTGACTCAACATTCTTGCTAATCAGACCCACCACAGTCGTGCCATCAGCAAACTTGATGATGTGGTTTGAGCTGTACTTTGCAGTACAGTCATGAGTCAGTAGAGTGAACAGCAGCTGACTGAGCACACATCCCTGAGGGGTGCCGGAGCTCAGTATGGTGGTGCTGGAGATATTGTTGCTGATCCTGACTAACTGAGGTCTCTCAGTCAGGAAATGCAAGACTCAGTTATCCGATCTAAATGGTTGGCTCAAACACATTCTTAAATTCATAATTTAAACTAAACTGCTATGCATAAACTCACCGGACACAAAATTAGTCACCACCTGTGATTGAAACATACCTATGTAAAGGTCCAGCCTGTGAAGGAACTCCAATTCCCAGAAGCCCTCTGGCTGATTAGGCCCAACCTGACACACCTGTGGACTCCTCTACTTAAGGCTGTGGCAAACAGCAGCCCTTCATCACACCTTTGTAGAGGGGTGACTAGTATGGTACGCAGCACAGGTGGGTATTTAAACAAAAAGATAAGAAAAGAAAATGACAAGAAAAGAAAAAAGAAAAGAAAAGAGGATTGAAAAAAAAACAAACAAAAAAAAAACAAAAGAGAGTAATTGCCCCAAAACTACTAAAAAAAACCCACAAGAAGGCTTGAGCAACAAACTGTCTACAAGCCATGCTAAAGGTGTTTGCTCCACTAAGAGCAAACAAGTGAAACATGAAGTCATGTACTCGCTAGCGTTTTTGAGTTCTGCTCAAAATGAGCTAAAACTTTAACTACAGAATCATTTGGTAAAACTCCATCTTCAGGAGTTTGCTCAAAACAGGAGTGAACAGAAGTGCCAACTTCATTTTATGAAAGAGTGTTTTAATGCCTCTACACTGACGTGCCAGACGTCATGGGATAGCAGTATGTAAATTGACTATGAAGTGCCTTTACCTCTGGGGACGGCTTGAGAACGTCCACACCTGTTTAAGTTGTGAGGTGTTGGGTGTGAGGTTGTACACTGGCCTGCATCCTTGAGGCGACATGAATTATCAGAGTTTGAACAAGGCATGACAGTGGGTGCCAGACGGATGGGACAATCCATTTCCAAAGTTTTGTGGGGATTAAACGTTTCTCCACAGCATCACATGTGAACCGGGAATACATCATAGAAGGCATTACCACCCACAGTGGACAGTCCAGTGGCCGCCCATGGGTGCTGTGACCGGCGGTGTCTGGCTAGAATTGTCTGTGTGAACAGACAAGCGACTCTGGCAGAAAAAACATCCACATTCACTGCAGGAGGCCCCACACGCACATCCCACAGGGCAGTGCAGCTTCTTTAGCTTCTATGGGATCTGGGAGCAGAAGACCCTCCAGAGAGCCTCTGTCAACACCACCACACCGGACACAAGGCCTCACCTGGACTCGTGAGGTTGCTAACTGGACCTTAGAGGACTGGCAACATGTGGCGTGGTCCTATGAGTCACAGCACCAATTATTTTGGGCTGATGGTGGGGTTCATGTATGGCCATGAAGCCATGGACCCCAGTTGTCAACAAGGCACTGTGCAGGCTGGTGGTGGTTCCATACTGGTGTGGGGTGTGTTCTCATGGCATGGGTTAGGTCCACTGGTCCCCCTGAACACGTCACTGGTGACCATTTGCAACCCTTCATGGACTTTAGGTACCCCCACAATGATGGGATATTCAGAATTGGTGGAGCCTTTTGGAGAGTTCAGTTGAATGGTGTGGCCGGCACGTTCACCCCAATCGAGCATTTATAGGATGTGGTGGAGACGTCAACTCACACCAGAGATCCTGCACCTACAAACACCACAGTGCTGTGGGTGGCTGTCCAGACGGCTCAACATCCCTCCACACGTCTTCTGTCCACTTCTGGAATCGATGCCACATTGAGTTTCTACACGTCGCTGGGCTAGAGGGGGTCCTGCACGATTCCTGTCCCAGCCTTTTGGCATGTCAGTGTAAAAGTTTGACATCACAAAGTAAAGAATTTTTATTGCTAAAAGTCAGTTTGATGGAAACAAGCTGCTGGGCAGGAATCACTTGCAATTTGTGCGGAAAATCTGTGGAAAGTTAGCTACTAATTCATTGGGATTTTTCAATTGTTCACTTTTCGAAAATTTGCTTAAAACTTGAGAAATGTTTCGGTGAAAACACCCCTAGTGTGGTAATATTTCATTCTTACATACAGATTGATTAAATGATATCTTTTAGTAAAATACTTAAATGAAATGACTTTTACCTTTAACTTGAAGATCAACTTCCACTGCTCTCTCTTGGCTTCCAGACTTAACAGTGCATTTGAATTTTCCATTGTCAGCACCTTTGACCTGAGCCAGGCTGAGAGAGGTGTCGCCTTTCTGGAGCGCACCTTTATGAAGAGCTGTTCTGTTCTTGTAGGACCCGGACTGCTGGGTGACATCATCCTTTTTATTTTCATACAGATGCACTTTTGTGTCGGATTTGGTCCACGTAACTTTCATATCCTCAGCGTTCATGCTGGCTTCATCGTCCTCACGCTGCACGTAACATGGCAGAGTGACATTATAACCAAGTGGAATTGAAACAGGACTGCCTGGACTGACCACCTTAAACTTCTCTGTGAAAGAGAAACAGAGCATTCAATAAACCACAGACAATCTACTGAGTCACGCACATCAGTGTATAACTCTTACAGATTTATTAAAATAGTAACTGTTGTTTTAAAAAGATCTGACACTGACAGACTCTTACCTTTAACTTCAACAGAGACGTGTTTTTTCTTTCCTCTGATCTCAACAGTGCATTTGTAAGTTCCCATATCAGAAGCTTTGACTTTCCTCAGGGTCAGTGAGGCGTCGCCTCTCTGGAGCGCCTGTTTATCAAGACTTGTCCTGTTCTTGTAAGACCCAGACTGCTGGGTGATATCATCATTCTTATTTTCATAGACGTGCACTTTTTCTTCGTCTTTGGTCCACATGACTTTCATATCCTCAGCATTCATGCTGGTGTCACCACTCACACACTTGACTGAACACGACAAACTGAGGTCAGGACCAACTGCAGCTAAAACAGGACTGCTCTGACCCACCACCTTAAAGTCCTCTGGAAACATAGAGAAACAGAGCATTTAATAAACCAGACTACAGATAATCTACTTAATCACACTTCGTACCAGGGACGGATTAATAAAACATGGGCCCCTGGGCATGAACCAACACAGGGCCCCCCTCCTGCTACACACACCAACAAACGCAGCCCACCTTGTCCCTCACCCCCCATGACCAAATGCAAGGAGCCCTGAACACGCCATTATTTCGTTGTTTTTTACTTCCTGCTTATAGCACAAAGATAGGGGCTTTTATTTTGATATAAACCCTGGTTTGGGACAGGTGGCAGCCAGTTTGAGGAAGTACTCAGGTTGGGAAAAGCAGAGCACTTGTAGAGAGGAGAAGTCCGGAGAGGCCATGAGGTAGTTAAAATTTTCTGGATTGTTATTTTGAAATAACAAATGAATTATCTTGCTATCTCAATATAACAAAATCGTTATCTTGAAATAACAAGCTACTTATATTGTTATCTTAAGATAACAATCCAGAAAATTATAGCAACATCTCATGGCCTCTCCGGACTTCCATAGAATTTCCACTCTGTCTTCCGGGTTTCTCTAACACTAGGGGGCGCTCCTGAGTGAGTCCAAAATGAATGGGTTGATATGGAGCATTTGTGCAAAATCAGTTTATAAATGCTTAAACATGTTTAATATAAAAGAATTCATTCATTTCCTGAACACAGAACAGCATAAAACATTTTAACACTGCTGTTATATTTTAAGAGATTATAAACTCGAGTTATAGGAGTTTAAAACGGCGCCTCATGTACGTTCATGACGTCGGTGACCGTGAACAGCCAATGAGCTGGAGGAGGACTCGCGAGCGAGCGCCTTCTGGTGTTTTGCAGTCAGAAAACTGTGACTCTGTGCTGCAACAAAGTCACGCAGTGATTCGAGTAAGTATTATGTTCCAAATAACACTCAAAGGGTCATTTTCGAACTCCTTTAGTTTAGTCTGGAGGGCTCCTGCCTGCTTTTGTGTATCCAGTTTCTCTCTGGGATCCTCTTCAGTGTGCCCAGAGGCCATGACCACCAGGGGGCCCTCGACCAGCACTGATTTACACTTGCCAATGTGTTATGATCACCACTGAGCTGGATTTATCTCACTTAACACAAACTATCAACACGTCGAGTTAAGAGACATGAGCCAATGAATTAACTGTCATAGGATCTTAAATACACTGCGAAATGTTACTGGTGTAGAAGCCTAAATGTGCAACCAATGAGCATTCGGCTACGTCTGAACTGGTTTTGACCACGAAGCGCTTAATTTTTCAAAGTTATCAAACTGTGACACTATACTGCAACAAAGTCATGCAGTGATTCAAGCAATCCAAATATTAGTCTCGTTTAGTTTAGTCCGGAGGGCTCCTGCCTCCTCTCGGGTGTCCAGTTTCTCATTGGGATCCTCTTCAGTGTCTTAGTTTAGTGTAGTTCTGGTAAAGCGCTGCGGTGGAATCAGTCTGGCTGCTCTAACAGGAGTCAAGAGTGATTTTAGTGTTAACCCTATTTTTATATTAGTATTTCTAAAGACCCTGTCCAGCCTGTCCAGTGCGCTAATGCGTTTTTCCCTAATTTTCTTCCATATTTAGTCGTCTCCAGTTCACCCAATCACACGATACTATCAGTGCTAGGAGGGCGAAGGCTAACACAGGCTTCCTCCGAAACCTGTGAAACAGCACCGCACCTTTTCGAACTTACGCTCATGCAACGTCACTGGGCAGCCGAACGCGCTCGGAGGAAAGCGCCAACCACCAGATCTGTTACGTCAGCTAACAGACGCCTGCGCTGACTAGCATCGCGCTGAGTTATGGGGGGAGACCTACCCACCCAGAGAGAGCGAGGCCAATTGTGCTCTCTTGGGCTCCCGGCTACGGACGGCTGAAGCATCACCAGGGATCGAACTCGCGATCTCCTGATGATACGGCCAACGCTTAGACGGTTGCGCCACTCGCGAGCCCCAGAACCAGCCCCTTCTGGCTGTGAGGTGACAACACTACCCACTGCGCAACCGTGCGCCCCATAGCAACCACATGTTCGGCTAAACGCTCTCCAGTGTGACTCCTAATCGGCTCAAATCCAGTAGAACGTTCAACTGCATCTCCTTCTTTGTTTACAGACTTAAAGATGGAGGTCTGGGGTCGAGTCTACAGTGACTGAACAACTCTTTGCCTTTCTCAGTTCATCTGCAGACACTGGCCTGGTTTTTCACCCATTCAGTGAACTCTTCAGATCTCCTCCCGAGACCCAGACAAATTAAAGACAGAGAATTTGAGTAATTTGAAGATAAAATTATTTATATATATGATTATATATATGATTACTTTGGGCAGTACATTGATAATCATATATATATGATTATCAATGTACTGCCCAAAGTAATTCCAGGGCGTCCAGTCAGTTCGGCTTTGGGCGTCATTTAGCAGCAAACTGTTCCAAATTAAGGATGAATTATAGGTATAAATGAAGGGGAAATAGAATGAATTTATTTTTAATGTTTTTATTTTTAAATGTACGACTGTGTAAAAGGAGATTTTCCTAAAAAATAGAAAATAAAGCTCAGATCCTGAGCTTAAATGCCTGCATACACTTATTCCAGTTGTCCAATTAGCAATAAGAGTAAAACTTAAAAAAATGCAATAATGAGTGAGAAACTGACTTCAGCCTCGTGATTTTCTAGTGTTTTAGTTTCTTGCTGCAGATTAAACGTATCAGGAAACCAGCTGGAGTGACTATAAACGTAAATAAGTCCATTCGTCTCTAAATTATCAATGTTCATCTTAAATCTCTCTCTTTGCCGTTTCGTTAGCTACTAGCTAGGCGAGACTGTTGTCTGTGTTGCTATGGTGACCAGCAGTCTGCGCTGATCTTCAGGGTTAAAGGGTGAATCAGCAGTTCTACATTAACTCCAGAGTTTAAGACCATTTATTGTTAAACTGTGTTGAACGATCAGCAGAGCTTTATTTTACTGTAAAGGAGGATTATTTTATTTTTACCTACTAATCTGATTCAGCTGTGGAGCCACAACAGGGCAGTAGAAGAGCCGCGTGATGCCGACCGCTGGTCTATGGTTATCCAGGATTTTCTTTTTTTAATAACTGACAGTCCAAATTAAACGATTTATGGTCAAAACCAGTTCAGACCTAACCGAATGCCCACTGGTTGCAAACTTAGGCTTCTACTGCAGTAACAGTTCACAGTGTATTTAAGACTCTATGACAGTTCATTCATTGGCTCGTGTCTCTTAACTCAATGTGTTGATAGGTGATGTGTGTTAAGTAGAATAAATCCAGCACAGTGGCGATCAGTACATACTGGCTAGTGTAAATCTGTGCTGGTTGAGGGCCCCCTGGTGGTCATGGGCCCAGGCACGTGCCCAGTAGGCCTGCTGAGTAATCCGTCCCTGACTCGTACATACAGGTAAGTATTATTTTAAAGAACCTCTGAAACTGACAGACTGTTACCTTTAACTTCAACAGAGACGTATTTTTTCTTGCCTCCAGACTCAACAGTGCATTTGTAAGTTCCCATATCAGAAGCTTTGACTTCCCTCAGTGTCAGAGAGGCGTCCCCTGTCTTGAGCGCCTGTTTATCAAGAGTTGTCCTGGACCTGTAAGACCCAGACTGCTGGGTGACATCATCTTTCTTCTTTTCATAGACGTGCACTTTTTCTTCGTCTTTGGTCCACCTGACTGTCATATTCTCAGCATTTCAAGCTTTTCCCATCAGTCTGGCGAACAGAGCACGACAGACTGACATCACAACCAACTGAAGCTATAGCAGCCCTGACTGGACCCACCACATCAAAGTCGACTGGAAAAAAGAGAAACAGAGCTTTTCATAAACCACAGATAATCTACTCAATCCCATAATCTACTCAATCCCATAATCTACTCAATCACACACACACCACAGATAATCTACTCAATCACACACACACCACAGATAATCTACTCAATAACACACACACCACAGATAATCTACTCAATCCCACACCACAGATAATCTACTCAATCACACACACACCACAGATAATCTACTCAATCACACACACCACAGATAATCTACTCAATCCCACACCACAAATAATCTACTCAATAACACACACCACAGATAATCTACTCAATCCCACACCACAGATAATCTACTCAATAACACACACCACAGATAATCTACTCAATCCCACACCACAGATAATCTACTCAATCACACACACCACAGATAATCTACTCAATCACACACACACCACAGATAATCTACTCAATAACACACACTGCAGATAATCTACTCAATCACACACACACCACAGATAATCTACTCAACAACACACACCGCAGATAATCTACTCAATCACACACACCACAGATAATCTACTCAATCACACACACACCACAGATAATCTACTCAATAACACACACACCACAGATAATCTACTCAATAACACACCACAGATAATCTACTCAATAACACACACCACAGATAATCTACTCAATAACACACACCACAGATAATCTACTCAATAACACACACCACAGATAATCTACTCATTATTCAAAGTATGTTATTCCTCTAATCTGTGTGGGACTGTAGGCTGTACGTATTTAGGAGTTCAGTCCTTTAATAGAGTTACTGTACCTGAAAGAGCGCAGTGGAGGAACAGCATCATCACCCAAACACACTTCATTTCTGAAACACAGATGACACCAGTTCACTCAGCAGAACCAGAACAACACAAAATTATTGCTTTATTACTTTTAATCGTTTTCTGACCAAAAACCAAAACCATAATAAACACACCCTGCTTAAGAACATGAGCAGCTCAGCAGACGGCTAACAGGCTAACGGGCTCCTCCTGTAACGTCCAGTCTTTAGGCTAATCTATTTACTAAAGGACTAAGGTATAAGATGAACACCCATAAGCGCTAAACTGTAGCGTCCTGTCCTGCTCAGTCCTCGTCCTCCTCTGTCTCCCCCTTGGTTGTATCCCAGTGCCTTGTGTTTTTGTTTATGTCTGTCTTGTGCTTTTGTTGTTGTTTTGGTCCCTGGTCCTGCCCACTTGTCACCTGCTCCACCTGCCTGTAGTCTGTAGCCCCGCCCCTTATCAGTCCCAGGTGTTTCTTCTTCCCCCTCCGTGTATTTATACCCCTGTGTTGCTCAGTTCGTCTCCTCCTTTTCTCACTGATGTCCAGACCAGGTCAGAACACAGGAGCCTGGCTGGGTGGTGTCTGTTACTGTGGATTCACTTTGCTGCCTAATGATATTACAGGAGGCCCCGTGGTGGCTTTGAGGGCCCTTAGCAGCCATTCAGCACTCTTTCCAGCCCTGAGTATGAGCGGTTGCTAAGGGCGATACTTTTATTCGTACTTATATCGCTGCAGTAACGATACAGTACTGTATCTACAGTGATGATTTACCTGATTATGAATAACAGTGAAACCTGGTAAAGTGCTCTTCCTGAAGGAAACGCAGGGTGATTACTCAGCTTAAGCTTTCCTGCACCCTGACTGGGGTGTGGTGATGATGTCAGAGCCGTGTCCACGAATCTCTGCTATAAGAAGTGCTCACGTTTTTACACCAGCAGAAAAACTGTGAAAAACAGCCAGGATAGCAGACAGCTCACTTCTCTCTCTCCCTCTCTTACTCTATCTCTCTCATACCACACCCTCTCCCTCTTCCTCTCTCTCTCTCTCCCTCTCTCTCTTTCTTTCTCTCTCTTTCTCTTTCTCTCTCTCTCTTTCTCTCTCTCCCTCTCGCTTTCTCTCTCTCTCTCTCTCCCCCCCTTTTCTTTCTCTCTCTCTCTCTCTCTCTCTCTCCCTTTCTTTCTTTCTCTCTCTCTCTCCCCCTTTTCTTTCTCTCTCTCTCTCTCTCTCTCTCTCTCTCTCTCTCTCCCTTTCTTTCTTTCTCTCTGTCTCTCTCTGCCTGTCTCTCTCTCTCTCCCCTTCTTTCTTTCTCTCTCTCTCTCTCTCTCTCTCTCTCCCTTTCTTTCTTTCTTTCTCTGTCTCTCTCTGCCTGTCTCGCTCTCTCCCCTTCTTTCTTTTTCTCTCTCTCTCTCTCTCTCTCCCCTTCTTTCTTTCTCTCTGTCTCTCTCTCTCTCTCCCCCTCTTTCTCTCTCTGTCTCTCTCATACCCCACTCTGTCACTCTATCGAGCTGTGCACAATCAAACACAATCAAATGAAAACTCGAACTGTCCATAAACACATATAGTGATGTCCTAAACCAGACAGGTTAATGGTCTGAGGCTTTATTTGTGTGCGCTTTGATGTTCTTAATCTTTTCCAGATGAGCTTAATAAGCTGAAAGCTGAGTTATTTTTTACATTTTCACTTTCTATGTCACACTAATGTCTTATAAAGGCTTTATATCTTATTCTCTTTAGTTACTAAGTTATAAAGGTTTGTGAAATACTTTTTTCAAAAAAATGAGTTAATACATTTCAGAAAAGTGTTATTATTTTAAAACAATGTCATCATTTCAGCATAGTAAGACACATTTTCAAGAAATGAAATAATCATTACAACATAGTAAGTCAATATTTAGAGAGAATATGAGTATGTTGAGATTATCAGTCATTATTTTGAGACACTCTAAATTGTGTTAAACTGCTGCCAGTAACAAAAAAACAAGGCCAAACTTTTTTATCCTCTGTCTGATAAGAACAGCCTTAGAGAACACGCTACCTTTCATTACGGCAATACAGTAATAATCAGATCACTGGTACCTCAGACTGTTTATAAACCCTAAATCAGCATCACATGGTTTTATTTTATAATAAAAACAGCTTCATTAAGAGGAGCGAACTCACCGGACGTTGGTCAGACGGTGGACGGTTGTCTGAGTCTGCGGTAATAAAGCCTTATTAATTAGCTGGAGATCCAGATGATGAGCCGGTCAGAGCTGCTGCATCCCCCCTTTATAAGCGACGCTCGGGGGGCCGTCAGGTTTGGTTTTTGCGTAACGCTGTTTCGGTTGGTTTAAGCTGAAGTGTGAAGGAGCTCTTACACTTACTGTGAAGCCACACCCAGAAATCCTGCTGACCAGCATCAGCTCTTCAGCTGCTGACTGCAGTTTAACTGGACGGTCGTGGTTCTGTACAGTAGCCTAAGGATGCTGGTGTAATAAACTTCTTTATCTGTTCAATAAGCATGATCCATCTCATATATCATCATCTACCTCATATAGCATAATTACCTCATAATCTATCCCATATATCATCATCTACCTCATATAGCATAATTATCTCATATACCATAATCTATCTCATATATCATCATCTATCTCATATACCATAATCTATCTCATATATCATAAACTATCTCATAATCTATCTCATATATCATCATCTATCTCATATATCATAATCTATCTCATAATCTATCATATATCATAATTATCTCATATGTCATAATTTATCTCATATATCATAATTATCTCATATAGCATCATCTATCTCATATAGCATAATTATCTCATATACCATAATCTATCTCATATATCATAATCTATCTCATAATCTATTTCATATATCATCATCTATCTCATATATCATAATCTATCTCATAATCTATCATATATCATAATTATCTCATATATCATAATTTATCTCATATATCATAATTATCTCATATAGCATCATCTATCTCATATATCATAATCTATCTCATATACCCTGGAAAAAGTGTTGAATTTAATTGTTTAATGTACAGAATTTCCAAGATTTAGTTTAGCTGGTTCAGTATCTCCAACAATAACAGCTAAAAACTGAATTTTCTCCATAATTTTGTCAGTTTTCATAGATAACAGTGAGTCATACAGTGTCAGGAACCACATAATCAAGTCTATCAGTGATACTGACTCCACACACTCAGTCCACTGTGTGATGAATCAGGCCTGCAGTTAGCTCCATGCTAATTGGTGGATATCTTCCATACATTAGCCTCATAGCTGCAGTGCTAAAACTAAAGAAGACACAGATATGTGTGGGCTGATGGACTAGGTTTCGGACAAGAGAAGAACTGGACATTAGGCTTTTGTCATTTACACAGAATTAAATGTGTATATTGTGCACAAGGCAGTGTGTATGTGTACATAAACAGACGGGGGATGAATTACTGATAAAAACATAAGTGTCCTGGTAACCATCAGCCACCTGATCACCCTCAGTCCACCTCAGCACACGACTCTTTCACTTCAACAGGGAGTACTGTTCAGCTGTTGAACCATTAGAGTCCTTTACACTGTGATATCAACCAATCAGGAAAACACAGAATACCACTAGTGACTACTGGACCAGCTGGAACCAATAGAAACTTGTAATGGTTTTTTTAGTAGCAGGTTCAGGGTTTCTTGATCTTGACCGATTGATTACAAACATCAAAAGCAGTTCAGCATCCCAGTAATGAAGTCTATTTATTCCCATGTTTCTGCTGAGTTAGGATGTTGTTTCACAAATACAGACTGTTTACATGTGGCAGGAAGTTCTATTTCTCTAGTAGCCTCTCAAAGCATCCTGGGATATAAGGTGGGTTCTGCAGTAGAACACAGAGGGAGTGTGTTATCACGAAATAACATCACGGCTGTGATTTGGTCGCCGTAGATCATCACAGCCGTGATGTTATTGGCGATAACACACTCCTCGAGTGTTCTACTGCTTTAATACAACAGCTAAATAAATAAAGTAATAAATTAATAAACTGGGCCGTGAACGCGGCGTTTAATATGTTTTAATGTTCGCAGTTCCTTCACCAAATTATAGTTCCTTAACGAGCAGCTTGTTGCTACATCAGAGTAACGAGCTCCGCCCACTCGCTGCACAGCCGGCAGTTCGTTCTCCAGCTCCTTACACTAAATTCCCAAACTGTCATCACCACTGAGCAGCTTTTTTGTTTTTTATTGGGTCAGTTTTATGGCTCAGTCTGATTTGGTCAGACTCTGAAGATCAGACTACACGTCTGGCGAATGGTATTGGGTTCATTTCTGGCTGATTCCAGGTTGTTTAGCTGTTCTTCTGTCACAGCTGCCGACTGAAAAGCTGCTCAGTGGTGATGACAGTTTGGGAATTTAGTGTCGTCTCATCTTCAGAGTCTGACCAAATCGGCTGTCGGTCAAATGTGATCTTAAAAGTGTCCATTTTCTGTTTGTGGTAAAGTGAGAAGTACAAACTTGTCAAAGTCGTTGCTTAGCAACGGCGTCTCAGCGGAGTGATACAGTGTTTGTGAAAAAAAACGTGATGTTATGGTGAAATAACAGCACAGTTGGAACACCTCTCAACCAATCAGCTCGCACAGCCGGAACTGACTGTTGTATAAACACTGTTATAAGTGTATAATGGAGTACATTCCTGAACACATTTAGATCAGTGTATTCAGTTTTCAGCCGTCACTACTTTTTCAAATTATTGTGCCCAACTCTGTCTGTTGACCACGGGGCAGCACAGTCGTACAGTGGGTAGCGCTGTTGCTTTGGTCACTGTTCTCTCTAATCCTCCCGTCAGTCAGACAGTGGACTGCTGCTTGAGACTGCAGTAATAAATACTTTAAACATGCTGGAGATTCAAATGACCATCAGAGCTGCTGCTGTTCTCTCTTCTGTAAGCGAGACTGACGGACTTCTCTTTTTGTCCAGCGCTGTTACAGTAATTTTAGGCCGAACCGTGAAGCTCAGCGTGAAGCTCAGCGTGAAGCTCAGCGTGAAGCTCAGCGTGAAGCTCAGCGTGAAGCCGCTCCCAAAAATGTTTACTGATCAGCATCAGCCCTTTCTTGGCACAGTGTCCCAGGATAGCTGTGGTTTAGTCAGGCTCGCTGTTCTCAGTGAAAGTGTATTTATTTTCACACTGCTGACGTTCACTGCAGTCACACTGGACATGTGCAGAGTGTGTCACTGTGTAAATGGGAATGACCAGAGCTGGACCATGTGACCACAGATTCAGGAAGAATGTGAGGACAGTGCTGAGCTGACCAGAGCCAAAATGTGATTTCTCTCACCCCAGGTGAAATTATAAAGGTTAGGATGGTATCAGTCTGACGTGTGAAAAAGAAATAAATAGACTTTGGATACTTTAACATACTAACCTACAGCCGTATTAGCCTCAACATGCGGTCATAAACTTAGCTTTTGTGAGTGAGTGTTGGTTCATATGGAGCAGTTTTCATGTGTGGAGCTGTTTTTGTACCACTGGTATTGGGGCATGTTAGGCCAACAGCTCAATGTACCCCAATTACAATAAAGTGTAGATTCACTTCATTCTAATTATGTAAAACTCATCCATGCATGTTGTATTGATAACACAGAACTTATTTCATGCCAAGAAACTACAAATGTAAAACCAAGGTGCAAAACACAGGGTGTGTGGTGGGTCTGGGACCTCCTAATTAAACTGCTGGATCATCTGAAAGTCTTAAAATTACATTTCTGGGGGTCCCTGAAAATAAACGCATGATGTTTTGCTGTCATTGTTTATCTGCTGTAGCAGACTGGTTCACCCAGTTGGTCCTTCATAGTCTAGAAACTGTAACTCTGCCCGGATTCCTCTGAAACACTTTACAATGAGCTGCAGCAGATCTGTAAATCTGAAAACTCGCCCAGTTTCCCAAGAGTTTGGAGTGAAGAGTGACTGTTCCTCATTTCTCACACTGAAGACAGAAGAGGAGACGAGGAAGATCTCAGTTACTGTGAGGAAGAGCGCAGAACCGCACTAGAACAGAGACTCTACAGAAGAGGAGACGAGGAAGATCTCAGTTACTGTGAGGAAGAGCGCAGAACCGCACTAGAACAGAGACTCTACAGAAGAGGAGACGAGGAAGATCTCAGTTAATGTGAGGAAGAGCGCAGAACCGCACTAGAATAGAGACTCTACAGAAGAGGAGACGAGGAAGATCTCAGTTACTGTGAGGAAGAGCGCAGAACCGCACTAGAACAGAGACTCTACAGAAGAGGAGACGAGGAAGATCTCAGTTACTGTGAGGAAGAGCGCAGAACCGCACTAGAACAGAGACTCTACAGACTAAGAGGATTCCAACCACAGAGTGAAGATGTTGCAGTGAATTTGTGAAACAAATGGTTGTTACAGTGTTGAAATGTTGAATGTGGTACGATGTTGAAATAAACTGTTCTAATAAAAGGTTAGAAGTCATCTTATTATGTTCTTTATGTAGGAATGTTATTTAAGTGTGATACATTTGACCCCCATCAGGCTCAACTTTCTTACTTCCTGTTCTCCAATTATCCATTTCTGATGGGTCATACCTCTAAAACCTGTAATAGCTAAACATGTTTTAATTTCTATGGATGCACAACAACCCTAAATACACATCAACTATCCTATGGAATAAATGCACTCTTTCTGTGAAGTCATGACTCACAAGTAGTGGCTGATTATAACCTGTTCTCCCCTGTAGTGCTGCATGGTTGGTGGTAGTGGGATTACTGCTATGTGCAGCAGCACTTACCAAGCAGCAAACCTAGCAAGCTGACTAACCTGCCTATCATAAAATCACAAAAGTATAGCTCTGCTACTGTTGTGACCCAGTCTAGTGTTGAGCCGTAACAGAAATGGTAAATGATGGATAACTTTGTGTGTAACAGCTACAGCTTACAGTGTGTGAAAATGGGCGATGTCATGATGTAATGATGTCAGGTTGGCCAGTGCAGAAAATAATAAACAAAACCCCGAGCCAGCTTTATTTCACATTCTAACTTACCTAATAAAAAATAAAATAAAATAAAAGACAGTCCGCTTACCTAAACTGCCCAACCACAAAAAACACATACAAACCACACATATATATATATATATGTACTCTGAAATACTTTTGTGCATAGTCTTTATATATATATATATATATATGTATACATACATAAATATATACCGATCAGGCATAACATTCTGACCACCTCCTTGTTTCTACGCTCATTGTCCATTTTATCAGCTCCACTTACTATATAGGTGCACTTTGTAGTTCTACAGTTACAGACTGTAGTCCATCTGTTTCTCTGCATACTTTGTTAGCCCCCTTTTACCCTGTTCTTCAGTGGTCAGGACCCCCATGGACCCTCACAGAGCAGGTACTATTTGTGTAGTGGATAAGTGTAGCTTCATTTATATAATTAAGTAAAATAGATTCATGCATGTTACTGATAATGCAGAATTCCCATCATGCCAAGAAACTACAAACATAAAACCAAGACGCAAAACACAGGGGGTCCTGGGGGTCCGGGACATCTTAATTAAGTCAGAATCAGAATCAGAATACTTTATTAGTCCCAGAGGGAAATTGCAGTTGTTACAGTTGCAACCATTTATGTAAAAGAATAAACACTCTAATAATTTAAAACAAGAGAGAAATATGCAATATGAACACCTTTAAATTCTTACGAATACAGTAAACGGTTGGACCCCCTGAATGTCTCAGTATTATGATGAGTGCACCTTTACAGCCTGTTGGGGTTCAGATGTTTAAAGGGTCATCTTATGATCAGATAACATTAACCCTTCCTCCGTTTAGCATCTCCAGCACTGAAGATGCTTTTACTGTTAGCCAACATGCTAACTGCACCAATATTCCAGTCCAGCTCCATCACGTCTATTTCACAAGGTGACCTAAACTGCAGTGCAGGGGTGCCCAAACTTTTTGTCATAGAGGGCCAAAGTGCAATGTTTCTGGTGCACAGAGGACCAAAAAATAATAATAAAAACACAGATTTCAAATGGAGTTTTTAAAAAGTGCTACCAATAGATACCAACATAAAAAAGGAAATGAATAATTATAGCAAATGCAGTCACGTTTGAACATCCTTGATAAATTACATGTATTGTTGATTTTCTAAGAAAATTAAGTAATCTGAATCCAACTTAATAAAAAAATAGTAACAAGTCTCACAGATCATACACATAATATTAATTTTCACTGCTGTATGAAACACAGCCTCTCCTGGCCGGATCGCCACTTTAATATATGTAGCGCGGCGCTCATATGTGCAGAGGTACTAAATGAAATATGAGAATAACACCAGGCTTTAGACCAGGTTCATCAAGAGGGTGAAGCAGTGAGCCAACAATACTGAATAGCAATGAATATCAATGTATTTAAAGGGTTAACAGTGACCAACATTCAGCACTCAGGCCTTTAAATGAAAAATAGGAAAATAATGATAGAAAAATAATGATAGAGCTCTGATTCACAGTCAGGGTCCCAAAGAAAGATGATACCTGGGTCTTTCGTTTGGCTAATACACACAGGTTCAGTTCAGCCTGATTCAATGTGATTCTGTCTGAATGTGTGTGTGTGTGTGTGAGTGTGTGTGTGAGTGTGTGTGTGTGTGTGTGAGTCCAGTATTGTGAGGTCATAGATCTCCAGCGCTCCTGCTGTCTGTAGAGCTGCACTACGCAGCAGAAGAGCCCTCATATCTGGTGATTCAGTGTCTTTGTGTGTGTGTGTGTGTGTGTGTGAGTGTGTCTCTGTGTGTGTGTGTGTGTGTGTGTGTGTGTGTGTGTGTGAGTGTGTCTCTGTGTGTGTGTGTGTGAGTGTGTGAGTGTGTGTGTGTGTGTGTGTGAGTGTGTCTGTGTGTGTGGGTGTGTGTGTGTGTGTGTGTGTGTGTGTGTGTGTGAGTGTGTGTATCCAGTGTTGTGAGGTCATAGCTCTTCCTCCTCCAGCGCTCCTGCTGTCTGTAGAGCTGCTCTACGCAGCAGAAGAGCCCTCAGATCTGGTGATCCAGTATCTCTCCATCTCTCGCTCGCTCAGGCAGAACGGCATCTGTCCATGAATCCAGTCTGAATAATGTAGAGCAGAATCTGTCACTTCCTGTTCTCACAGTATAGCTGAGTCTAGAGTAACTCGTCTCAGTGGAACAAACTCAGCGCAGTGATCAGAACCAGAACCTGGCCTCACAGACACATTAGCTAGTACATTAGCACTGTACAGAACCCACATGTGCGTAGTCATCACTGTACACACTTCCCTCTATCTCTCTCTTAGTTTTACATTTATGAGTTTATGAGCAACAACACTTTACAAAGGCTTAACTCTGCTAGCACACATGCTAATCGCTACTGCTACGTAGTGCTTTGCTTTACATAGGCTAATACATGCTGGTCAATCTGTCTGTCTAAAACCCAATCTGCTGTCTCTCTCTCTCTCTCTCTCTCTCTCTCTCTCTCTCTTAATCTGCCTCATATTTCATATTTTCTAGTGTGAAAATAATCAGATATATTAACTGCCTCATAAGGCTCGCCAACATTGCAGCAGGCCGGAGTGAAGAAAATCGTTAGAGCTATGAACTGTACCGGCTGAAAAACACTTACAGTGAAGCTGTAACACACAGTTTAACTCGTTGTTCTGAACAAACTGATCTGTGACTCGTTTTTGAGCATTTTATCAATAATCCCTTTTTTCTGTGCACCTTTAAACGGCTCATCAACAAGGAGAGAAAGAGAAAGAGAAAGAGGAATAAAGTGGTGCCACTCAACTCGCTGAACAGCTGGTGGCGCTATACCACTGAATTTAACCCTGTTGTGTGCTGTGTGTACATATAAGTGGGGTACATGACTGTTTCTAATATTTACTTGTTCTAAAGGATTTAAAGGATGGGTGGGGCTAATTATCTACATGCAGCACTGAGAAGAAGTCAGAGACCACCTTTCCATTTATTTCCAGTGAAGACTGGCCATTAAAGCTACACTATGTAAGGAAGAATTTTGTAGTGTGGGCTGTGTTTCCGCCCTTTCCATTAGCGGATGAACCTGAAAGAGAATCAAGGAAACTCAGTCTAAACTGGGTGAAGGAGCGTCTCTGAGGATGTGAGTGAATTATCTACTATAGTCATCACATCTTCATCAGTATGATGATTTTGAGACCATTTGAGGCCGAAACATCGAGCTGGCATTCGTTTTGAGCCAGCGTGTATAACGTTACTATGTAAAGACGTACGCTGTGGTGTGAAAAACCCCAGTAAAACTCGTGTACGACTTTTAAACTCCATATAAACCAAGCATGCAGTTACATGAGAATTGTTGACCAGGGCTGCCAATAATAATAATAATAATAATAATAACATCAGAAGCTACATCTGTGGAGAGATATGTGAATGTATAAGATCGTCAGATGGATGAAGAATGACACATCATGGCTGTCTGAGTGGAAGTTAAATAAATGAGAGCTTCTTTTTCTCTACATATTCTTCTCTATTGACGTGTTATAAATATCACCTTAGTAAGTAGTTATTGGGAGAAAGTTGGGCTGGAATTTGGAAATTGGGGAAATAAATAAATTAATCAATACATTAAATATTTGTAATTTTAAAAAGTTACTTGTTGAGAAAGTTTCTTTTACTAATTCAGTGTTTCCGCTGTG
>NW_023495739.1:0-948 GCF_904425465.1 Colossoma macropomum
ATTTTTGGTAAAAATACATCATGGTCATACGTTTTCCAACACATTTTGATGCTTGGGGTGAATATTAAGGGAATTTATGAACGGTCAAAAAACGCACACGAAGGTAAGACTATAGCCTATTATTTTGGGAATTTGGCGCAATATCACATGTTCATTTTATGATGGAATTTGAATTGTATGACAAACATACATCAGGGTCCTACGTTTTCAACACATTTTCGATGCGGGGTCTTGGTGCGTAAATATGGAATTTATGGAACGGTCAAAAAACGGCACACAGAAGCGTAAGACTATAGCCTTATGTATTTGGGATTTGGCGAAACATCAAAGGTTCATTTTATGATGAATTTGAATTTTTGGACAAAATACATTATGGTCATACATTTTCCAACATATTTTAATGCCTGGGGTGAATATTAAGGGAATTTATGAATGGTCAAAAAACGCACACGAAGGTAAGACTATAGCCTTATGTATTTTGGGAAATTTGTCACAATATCACATGTTCATTTTATGATGGAATTTGAATTTTTTGGACAAATACATCATGGTCATACATTTTCCAACACATTTGATGCTTGGGGTGAATATTAAGGGAATTTATGAACGGTCAAAAAACGCACACGAAGGTAAGACTATAGCCTTAGGATTTTGGGAATTTGGCGCAATATCACATGTTCATTTTATGATGGAATTTGATTGTTTGGACAAAATCATCATGGTTCATACGTTTTCCAACACATTTGATGCTTGGGGTGAATTTAAGGGGAATTTATGAACGGTCAAAAAACGCACACGAAGGTAAGACTATAGCCTTAGGTATTTTGGGAAATTTGGCGCAATATCACTTGTCATTTTATGATGAATTTGAATTGTTTGGACAAAATACATCATGGTCATATATTTCCAACACATTTTGAAGCTTTGCGGTGAACATTAATGGAGTTT
>NW_023495740.1:0-570 GCF_904425465.1 Colossoma macropomum
CGCAATCGAACGCACACAACACAAATTAGGCGCTTACATGCGCGGAGTAGCGGCGGGGGACTTGCAACTCATAGGTATTCATCTATGCCTCGTTGTACATACTGTATTTGGCTTTTGATTTCAGTTCGAACTTCTTCCAGCACAAGTCGAATCGCGTCGCACTCACAAATTAGGCGCATTACATGCGGCGGAATAGCGTCAGGTGGCTTTCATCTCATTATTATTCACTTATTTCGTGTGTAAAGTCTTTAATTTTTGTTTTTATGTCAGTTCGAACTTCATTCCACACAATCGACGCATCACAATCCACAAATTAGGCGGCTTACATGCGGCGGAAGTGGCGGGTGGACTTTCAACTCATTATTATTCATCTACGTCATGATAAACTTCTTTAATTTGGCTTATTTCGTTCGAACTTCTTTCCACGCAATCGAACGCATCACAATGACAAATTAGGTCGCTTACATTCGGCGGATAGCGCAGGTGGACTTTCATCTCATTATTATTCATCTATGTCGTGGTAACCGAACGCATCACAATCACAAATTAGGCGCTTAAATTCGACGGATA